>NC_056725.1:1748289587-1748419149 GCF_019279795.1 Protopterus annectens
CAGTACCTAACATTACCCTGCCCAAAGGGACATATAAAACCAAATACCCAGATTTGCTCAGAGTTATTGCACAATGACACCTCCTATACTGAGCCAACAGATAATAGCCATCATCTGGCCAAAGATTCAGTACCAACTTTACCCCCCCCCAGGGACATATCACAATACCAGAAGAAAGCCAGTTGCCCACCATTTCTGTGGCACAGGTAAATGCTGCATTGTCCAAAGCCAAGAATACAGTATCCATGGAACCTGATAATATCCCTGACTGCGTCCTACATGAGCTACAAAATGAACTGGCACCACATCGATGTTGCATGTTCAATCACAGCCTTACCTCAGACTATGTCCGTAATGAATGGTGCACTGTTACAGTCATCCCACTCCATAAAGACGGAGCAACTACAGACCATGGGAGCTCTCACCCCATTAGCGTGGCAAGTCTGATATGCAAAGCTATGGAGTGCATGATAATGGATGGACCTGCTTAACAAAGATAGAGGCAATCTCCAAACTCTTGATCCCACACAGTTTGGCTTTGTCAAGGGGAGAACCTACCTGCTGAACCTGGTTGACTTCTTCGAGGCAGTCACCAAGGCTTTGGATGAGGGTAAGGCAGTGCATGCAGCCTACCTCGACCTGGCCAAGGCCTTTGATACCATTCCTCACACAGGTATCATTGACAAAATCACCAAACTAGGCATCAATCCTTGCATCACTAGGTGGGTTGCAAATTGGCTCACAGACAGGACCCACAGTGAAAGCTATGGATTCCACATCAGACTGTCGACCAGTCATTAGTAGAGTCCCAAAGGGCTCTGTCCTGGGGCCTCTCCTGTTTGGCATGTACTTCTCAGAAGTTAAGGCCAACACAGAAGGACTTTGGCTGACCAAGTTCACTGATGACTGCAAGCTAGGAGTTATTATCGACTCCCCAATTGATGCAGACATCCTACAAAAGGGCCTGTCTGAGACAAATGACTGGTGTCAGAACCATGGCCTGAAGCTTAACTCCAAAAAATGCGTTATCATCCCCTTTGGAAAAAACTCACTGAACTCTGAAGAGGCCATAAGAGATCTGGGCACCCAGGTTGACAGCTATCTCACCTTCGACTACCACATTGCCACTGTGGTCAGAAAGTCCTTCTACATGGCACATCTTATAACCAAAGGTTTCGCATTCAGGAAGAAAGAGGTCATCATCCCTGTCTACTTATTCCTCATTAGACCAATCATCAAATATAATGCCCTGTTTGGCATGTACCTGACCAGACACCTACAACAGATGGAGAGGCCACAAAAGTACCTCACAAAAAGGATCCTAGGCCTTAATTACATGTCCTACATGGACAGACTCAGGAAACTTCAGCTGTTCTCAGTCTTTTATCATCTACTTAGAGGTGATCTCTGCTTGACTTACAAAGCCATATCTGACCCAGCCCTACTTGAAATGCTACACCTAAAGAAATCCCTATCCCCACCCCACACGCTCCAGAGATCACAACCGCATTACCACAATTAACAGAACATGCTGGAGGGACAGGTTAATCTCCCAAAGACTACCCATACTCTGGAATAAGCTTCCCATTCATGTCAGGCAGAGCATCTCGCTGGCCCTCTTCAAGAGAAATCTTGACAGATGGATAGGTAACAGAAAGTTCACTCCAGGGATCATTCCAGTTGCCCTATTGGATAGGGGCACTGTGAACTAACATCGGGTGGCACTGTGCATGGGCAATTTTTTGGGGCTAGGCTTGTAAAGGCTCCAGGGCCATTAGCCTAGTACACACCTATGAACATGTGAACCTACAGCTACCATAGCTTTTTTTCCAAGATTTTGGTGCTTCTCTTCCAGTTAAAATACTGTTAAGCAAAATCTTCCCAATCTTTATCACATTCTTCCATCCTAAGTTCAAGATTTTCACAGGAATACCATCTGTTCCTGGAATTTTTTCTGAAGATTAATTATACATCACCATTTTTATATCTACTCCTCTTGTTTTAACTGTTAGTTGCTGAACCTAATCTACCTCCAACATCAGTGTAATTGTCTTACATAAATATTTCTGTTTTTGTTCCTTCTTGATTTCCACATTCCCCTGCTATATACAAGTTTTAGTATAATATTTCTACAGGATCTGTGTTTTTTTTTTTTGTTACAAGCTCCCTACGTTTGGCAACAACCCATTCACTTTCTGTTGACTAAGTTGCTCTACATGTTTTTGTGCTCTGGAGTTATCAGAAAGTAGTTGTTTAACAGCAGTCTTTCTAAAGTTATGCATATCCTCCAAGTACTCCCTTATTTTCTCTTTAGCTCTCTCTATTTGCACCTCTTCTTATTCTGTGAGATTCCTCTTATTCTGCAAAACTTTAACCTGTGTCAGCCCCTCTAAGTAATTCCTATTACTTTTTAACCATATTTATTTTTTCTTTTATTTTTACTGTATTTTTAAACTCCATTATCGTTTTGTCTCTGTGACTAACTGTACATTCTGAAGAATTTTTCTTTGGAAGGCACCAGTGTCTCATTTTTACTTTATTACTCTGCAGGTTTATCTTCATTTTTATTGGTGCCTGATCCGAAATAGTTACTGGATGTGTTAAAGCTTTCAGTTAAATGCAAATGTTCCTGTGAAATACAATTTCTATCTAGTGTAGCCTAGTTAACAAGTCTAGGAGAGTAATATGTAAATTCTATCAGAATTCCTACTACTGAATTCACATATTTGTACCAAATCTTTTTCTGATCTATCCTCTTTTTTTTATATTTTCCTTCTAGGTCCCCCTGATCATACCTCTCAACTGTCCAGATTTTTGGCTCATATTTTTGCTCTGTTCCTCAAAATTTGTGGTTTTCAGGCAAATCACTGGGATGATCTGAAGGATTGAAGTCACTAAATTATGATATACATTTGAGATTCAGACTTCAAATCCTTCAGAAAATTAATGTTAAAACAAGCCCTGTAACTCTAGCAACTTTCTAAGTTTATAAGAGCAATATTTTAAAATATGTCCCTATTTTTGGTCCTTTGTTCCCCCCATTTTGTTGGACTTTATCCAGATCTCTTGCAGTAAGAGTTTGAGAGCTATGCCCCTGATACATCCTTTCTATTGCAAATTAAGTTCCAGTCCCTACCTATTAGTGTTGTTCTCTACTGAAAGCTGATTATTTTTCTCTCAATTTTCTTGAACTCTGTAATAGCAGTTTTTGGTGGAATATAAACAGACATGTCATTGTATTCCCCTTCCCTTGCTAGTAGCCACTTCTAACCACATATCTACCATTATTGTCTTCTTTTTTCTGTTCTATCATTATTGGAGTCCCTGTAGCAATTAGTACAATTACTCCTCTTTTCCTTTGTCCGTGATATTCTGCTGAGTATCCATCCTGAAATCCTTCCTTTGTTTTCTTTCCAGCAGTGTCTCCTGTAGTATTGTTTGCACTCTGCATTTCTTAAAACAATTCAATACTGTTTCCTTTTTGTCTATGACTGCAACCCCATGTCCATTTCAAGATAATATGTACAGCGTAGCCATTATGTTAAGTAGCTATTGTTCCCACCCGTTATACATGACATTTTTTTGTTTTGAATGTATATTTGCAAATGTTGCATTAGTTTACACTTACTAATATAATGTTTTTTCTTCTCATTTCTGTTTAAACATGGCAGATTTGTCAAGTCTTCTCATTTTAAAGAAAACCCTCACAAACACTTTTTGTTGGATAAACTTTTTATTTCTTCCTTAGCTTGTTCTACATCAAAAAATATCTTTGATTCTCCAGGAAAGAAGAGAGCTGGATACAGCAGCTTGAATCTCACATTTGCCTCTTAACATTTCCTGATAGGTGGGATACATTTTCTTCTCTTCTGCCTGGTGTACAGTGAATAATCATTTTCCACAAGCACTCTGATGTATCCAAAATTTTAATACTTTTCTCTTCTGCCACAGGTTTGACAAGATCATTTTTTCTGCTGGTATGATTGCATCTTTGCTAACAGTGGCCTTTGTTGCTTTCTCATGGCCAGGTTTGGAGCATAGACTCAATGTGCCCTTTCAATTAACAAATCCTGCTGTGGAATACCAGTCCAGTTGCTTATTTGTGCTTTCATAAAATTAATAATTTGTTTCCTTACAGTTTCTCTGGTACAGCATAATATCACAAGTTTTCTCTGCACAGACACACACTGATTTTATGCTGTATCATTTTTTTTTAAACCTCTCTTCCTGAGAGAAGTCTCATGCTCAGCCAACCTTTTCTTCATTTCCATCTCTGATTTTTGCAGTTTTGTCAGTTCATCTGAATAGCTAGTTAAAGGTTATGCATGTTTTTTCCAGATTTTTTTATTTGTGGTGATAACTCCTTCAATGTTTCATTTATTTTAATCACCTCCGAGTACAATTTGATTTATTTTACTTCTAAATTACAAGAAACCATCTCTTGTATCAAAGCTGAAACTTAAACTGTTTTTTCTGAATAGCTGCAGGATTCCTCCCAGCATTTTTTATTCCCCTTTTCTGGTTGTTTTTTCTTTCATGTTCTCTAAATTCCTGGCAATGAACTTTACTAGTTAGTAACTGAAGTTTACTCAAGCTGACAATATCTCAGTCTGTTATTTCTCTCTCATTTTTTTTTGTTTTTAACACTAGGAGAGTTGAAATTAAGCTGCTGATCAGTGTGTAGACACCTTGGAAGTCCATTCTTGTTTACTTCCTAATGGCCTCCTACAACTCTTCATTGTTGTTTGGGCTACTGTGTCTCTATTGCTCTTTATTCAATTGGTGCTGCATATATCCCTGCATCTGTGCCCCCCCCTCCTGCCCCCCCCAGTCCATGCATGTCCTTATGATGTTTCCTTATTGCACTCAGCATCCCTTCAGTAGTCCTCTCATTCTCACTGCCTTCTCATTTTTAATTTTGAAAATAGCCCTTTCAGCTTTCTGCTGCCTTAATCAAACTGCCAGTTCATGTAAGCCTTAAAAACAGAAAATGCTTTTTTTTAGAATTGGATCAAATGAGCATTGCTAAAGCATCTTTTACCTTACTTGCTATTCTGGATATTACCTTAGGTTTGTAAATATATATAACCCATTTTTTAAAGTCCTCTTTAGATTTATTCTACTGTCTTAATATCCCTCCTCTAACTTATCCTACTGAACCTTCTCATGTAGGGTTACCCTTGCTACCTCTATTGTAAGTTCTTGGCCTTCTTTTGTGGTTTCCTCAGCCTCCCTCTCATTTTTCTTCCTTGACTTATAACTAATCACTTTTTTCTCTTAAAAATATTTTTTTCCAGTTATCCCAGCTAATGTTTAATATTTCTGTCATCCCTCCCAGCTACTACTAAATAGTCTTTCACCCAATGTTTGCAATACATATTTGACAGCATTTATTTTGGAAGCCTATAGTGTTTGGTGCATTCCTTCCTCTCTCCTATTTCCACACACATTTGTAGAAAGGCATAGTCTGAAAACATAGAACTTGCTGTAAAATCCTTCCAGAAACATGAAAACTTTGTTCTAGATCACCTTCTGTATTTGGGAGAACAGTGTGTAAATGCCCATCATTTCTTTTTTCTTAAGACTATATCCAAATGTCCACTAACCCCAAGTAACTGGTTTATATCATATCATCGAAAGATTAAAATATCGAATCACTTAACATCGAACTGAATTCCTCTAAACGTAAAATATCAAAATGGGAAAAAAAAAACGTGGAGTGTAGATCAAAAACAAATTGCTCCATGCAGGGGGCAAGACCCCCCACACCCCCTGCCACTTAAATATACCACTTCGGAGATCGCACTTCAGTGCACTACAGTGTGGAAATAGAAGATTTCTGTTTCCTACACTGTAGCGCAATCTCGGAGTTGCTAGACCCTTAATGTTTCATGTCCCCGTTGGAAACTGCCATTCACATCATTTCGATGTTTTCATGGTTTGATGTATTCAGTTCAATGTTATGTGATTCGATGTTTTCATCTTTCGATGATATGACATAAACCCAGTAACACAATGTTTCATACAGTATTTTCTGTCCTTCTTAGCTTATGTACTATCTGTACCCCTTGAACAGCATGCTTTCTCCCCTTCACACATTTTTTGGCTTTTCATGGCTGATCATCAGCTTGTTCTTGTACACCAGGGCTTCTGAATTTGACTTGGCAACACCAGGACTTACTCCAGCCAATGTTCAGGGCCAGTGAAGAGACTAAGGCTACCTGAGACAGTGTCATACTGCTGCCAAGGAATGTTTTTCCTTTTTAACCTTACCTCCTCTGCCCAACCATACTGTCCCGGGAGTTGACATACAACGCACTGCCAAAGCATATTGTCCACAAAGCCACCTGTCACTCCAAGAGCCCTGTTCTCTGCAGACAATATCCCCCCTTGCATCCCAACCTTCAGCAGAGATCAAATTCAGTGAAGCTTCCAATTGCAGTCAGCTTCCCCCTCAGGATGCGCATCTCCATTTTCCATGCCTGCAAGCACCCAAGCTGCTGCTAGAACCTGGACCATAGTTAGAGCTTTATCCCCCTATGCCATCAGCACAGGCTAACATTCTACTTTCGTAATAGTAAATTTAACAAAATGTAAATAAATAAATTTCAGTCCCTTAGTAATAAGAGCTTGCTTTTCTGAAAGATCAGTACCTGCAAAAGTATTTATCTTTGGTAGAGAGACATTATTGTTAGTCTTAGCATTTGACAGATTCCTTTAAACCCTTTATTTTGACCCCTTGTGTCCACCAGTTACTGCTCTACTTCAGTAGAAACCTTGCTGACATAAAAATTACTACAGCCTTTTTGTGCACTCTTCGGTAACTGGTCCTTTCAGCTGTTCTAAAGGGTTCCTATTATATAATCGAAGACGCAATCCTTCAAATGCGTCTTGATCGAACTTGAGGGGTTGGGAGGGTGGCTTAATGGCTAAGGTGTTTGCCTTACAAACACAAGATGCAGGGTTTGAGTCTCACAAGGGCTAATTGGCTAGGCTTAAAATGGCTCACAAGGGCAGTTAGCTTAGTACTAAACTATGAACCTATGAAAGCACGAAACAGCAAAATAGTGAAACAGCATATAAGCAATTTCTTTCCCTGGGAAAGAAATCGCTTGGCAGCCTCCGTTACTTTGCTGTTTTCCTCACTGTAGTGCGATCTCGGAGTTGGTATATTTAAGTAGAGGGGGTGTGAGAGGCACAGCCCCCCCCCCCCCACTTTATGTAATATTTTGAAGTTTTTTATTTTTTTTTTTATGGAACATTGATTTTTTTTCCCTGGGGAAAAAAATCGCTGTTCCAAGTGTTCGGGATTGTAAGCTTTCATTTACATGGGGTCGATAAATCAGCGTTGGCTTTTTTAAGCATTCGCTGATTTACTATAGACCCTTTCTAAAGCCCCCCCCCCCTTTTTTTTTGGCGTTGACTTTGCCTACTTCTGTTTCCCAGATGTATCCCGTGCAAGGCCACTAATGTATACCCCATTCTTTTGATAACGGTTAATACCTGCTGTATTTTCACAAGATCAATATGTCCACTGATGTTCCAGCTTAAGACTTTGAATTGATCTGTAACTCAGTTTTGTCCCCATGTCTAGCTTACCTTTTGTAATCCTCTCCAATAGCCTTCCAAAAAGGTTCCAAAACCTGAAACTGTAGTTTCCCCAGATTGTTAGCCTCCTCTTCTGATAATTTCCAGATGACCTAGCAGTACTTTTGCCATCAGACAGAATTCTCATATTCTCTCTTTCATTATGATGCACTATGAATGCCCTCTGCATTTTGCCCCCTATTCTTCTTGTGTCTTGCTTTATAGAAGCAAAAAAACTGAAAAAAAAACATAAAACTATACCCTCAGCTACCTCACCAGTTAAGGTAGCCTCCGCTACCGTATTGCTAATGAGACCATTCAGGTGCCCCGTTCACTGACCTGATGCCAGTCTCATCTTCACAGTGTCATGTGATTTCTACAGCATTTATTTAGCTAGTTTTTAATTCCATAACCATTATAATATTCACCAAAATCATTGTAATCACCCAGTTTACACTGTACTAATTTCATGTATTTTTCTTGTGTTCACTGTCCATTATAGTATGTTCCTCTCCATGGTGGACTTCATAAATTAGGGTCCCAGAGTTCCCTCTTTTTTGATACAACTGTGTAACAAGCACAAAAAGAAAAAATACATTTTACTACATCTCCCACCATGTTTTGTCACTCAGTCTTTGCTACAACATTTGGTTACACCCTAGTCCTTCCCCCGCACATATTTCAAACTGTCTGCCAAACACCTTGATTGCTGTTTATTTGTGTTTGTGTTATGCCTCTCTAGTGCCCCAGACAACTGTTCAATTTCTTATTAATAATGGAAATAAATGAAGTATTTCAAGCTCAGCTTTCATTTTCTAGTCTTATGCTTACCTAAATCCACCGTAACCAGTTTTGCATAAAGCTTGCCCAGCATCATATAATTTCAATTAACTCGAGTGTGCCTATGTGGAGAGTTTCCCTCCCCTTTTGCCTCCTTATAGTCACATCAGATAAACATAATTTTCTTTTATCACCATGTTAGATTAATACAGTTTCAACCTAAACTAAAAAAAAAAATCTCCGACAAGCAAATAGTGGCACTGAGAGTAAAATGTTTCCCTCGTTAATAAAATCAATACCACTACATTTCCCACAATAGTTTACCGCTTAAGCAGCATATTCTGAATATTTAGACAGATTAATTTCAATATCAATCATAAAAAAAACTTCCAATAAAAAAGCGTCATTAAAAATGCACTGTGTTCATTCATAGTATCATTTACATGGAGGATGTCCAATGTCCTAAAATGTGAGTTCTCTCCAGCATATTGATTTCCATATTTGCATCTCCCCTCCTTAGTTTAGACCACCTAAGTAAAGTGCACTTCCTCATGTTCCCATATTGAATTATTTAAATCTTTACCAAAGCCCTCAACAAGCTGGGAAAGTTATGACATTGTAAGTGCAGTTAATATTTTGTCATTTACACCAGGCCCCCTTCCCTCCTTATTTCAATATTCAGTACCTCAGAGGACTTCCATTTGGAATTATTTAGCATCACTGTGTCTCAGAGTTCTCTTTCTACATGTTTACCCAGTTAATGCCAAAAGTCCCTTTAGTGCCAGATGCCTTCTGAGCAGTGGAGAACTTGTAAAGTCTGTTTCCTCATCACCAGCAGTGCTTGATGCTCCTCTCACTTGCCCTCCTTTGATCAAGCTACTTTCCCAGAGCACTCTTCAGCTCCCTGCTCTTCACTCTCTAAAGCTAATGTGGCTTCTTTTGCTCTTCAAGTGTCTTAAGAAAAAAATGTTATTAAACATTTTACAATATATACACAGAAAGGAAGAAATTCAACTTGCATATTGTTATACAGTGATAGAACTACATTGAATCATCAAGGTAATCTTGTACCATTAATACATTAAGAATATTGGTGTTTCAATAGCAACATATCAAGGTTATCCCAACCACTAGAAGTATTAGTATGGGCTCTTCAAATGTCTTTCCTCATCCTGGTTAGAAGAATTTCATCATTGCAAGCTAGACCAATGTAGCCTTGCAGCTCCTGAGAATACCCTGAGCAGCAGCTTTCCTTTTTGTTACCCCAAGGAGTCTTCTCCACGTAGCTACTTCTTCCCTGATTATCATGGTATTAAAATCTGTTTGTGTGTCTAATATATATATATATATATATATATATATATATGTATGTATACATATACAGGGTTTCCGGCATGTAGGTTGTGAGACATTTCCCTGTGAGCTGTAGCACTGAAACAAAAAGGCTGCAGCATTGCTTCACCATAGAGTGGTGCAGCTGAAAAGCAGAATTGCTACAGAGTTGAATGCCATTGAGTAGGCTGTTACATTTAAAGATCTCTAACGAACGATACTCAACTGTAATCTAACAGTAGAGACAGCCATGGTAGAATAGTGATCATCATGGATGTATGAAGCACAGGGAAACCAGAGATATGGTATTTTTTATTTGTCCATGGCGATCACTATTGTACAGTAGCTGTCTGTGCTGTTAGACTGCAGCCAGCTAACATTCGTTAGGGATCGTAGCAGTGTACCAGCTTAGTAGTTAGTGTTCAACACCATAACATTTCTGCTTTTCAGCTGCACAGCTCTACAATGAAGCTGTGCCGTGGCCATTTGGTTTCCACTCAGTACCTTGCAGGGAAATGTATCACGATCTACACGCTGGAAACCATATATATATATATATATATATATATATATATATACATATATACATATATATATATATATATATATATATATATATATATATATTTATATATATATATATATATATATATATATATATATATATGTGTGTGTGTGTGTGTGTATGTATGTATGTGTGTCTGTATGTGTGTGCACCCACATGCATAGGTTTAATAATAAACCAAGACGTGCTTCAGAGGGCTTGTTTTGCTTCTCCCAGGCTGCCTTGCTGTTTTTGTTTTGTTTTTTTCTTGTGCCCATTCCAGTTTAGTGTCCACCCTGACAATAGCTGCTTAATGTAGCCCACAGTCTGTCCCTTCTAAAGCCTGCATGGTGATGCTCAGTCTTACATTTTTTCTGTGCACTGTGTCTTCATGATCTACTAGAGCTTCATCTAGGGTATCCAGCCTCCCATCTGATACTACCAGCTTTACTTTCAACCCCACATTTTCATCTGTGGGTTTCTGAAAAATATTTGAATGCTCACTTGAGTATTGCCCACATATTTTAATCTTTTTGTATTCCATGCAATGTACTGTTCAAAGTATTGATTCTTCATTTTAATTTCGCTTAATATTGTAGGTAATGAAACCATGGGGTCCCTTGCTTCATGTGTTTTTCTGTCACTGGTGTTTGGTCTATCTTGGAATCTTCTGAAATATGCACTACAGAGACATCATGTTATTTTACAATATTTTTTTCTACAGTTTGCACTTATGAACTGGCATAAAACTTTCACAGCAATAATCATGACTTTACTGACTGTTCTTCCCTCAAATAGCGTATTAAAGGTATTAGTTAACTTAGTCTCTGGCAAATGGAGGAGTGTAACAGTGCTACGTGGAAAGTCTCCAGCATCTGGAATGTGTTATTGTATATTTCTGTAATGCACAGTGGCATTTATTGACACCTTGTGGATGAAAGCAGAATATCAGATAAAAGCTTTATTACTATAACATTTAAGAAAGCTGATGACTCTTGATTGTAGAAGTTTGTTTTAATTTTACTGCAGTTTTGTTTTGCCAGGTCATTAAATTCTATTTACTTTTGTGTTTTTGCAGTAGCCCTGGTGGTATCTGGAACTTAGGACGCCCCAGTTCCAGGCTTGCTTACCATGATGGGATGATTCAAATAAAATATCAGAATGGGACCCCGTACAATAATCAGCAGCATACACCACGATCAAGTCTTATAACTTTCTTGTGTGATTGGGATGCAGGGATAGGTTTCCCTGAGTACCAGGTGAGACATGTGGTATTTTTAAACAAGAGAGCAACATTAAAATGCTAGTTTGTTAGCAAATATGATAATGGTTATATGCCTACCTTAGCTTGGAATTGTCAAAAATTCTTAATTGTAGTGGGCCCTTTTAACTGATCAACATTCTTTCCTGTTTCACCTAAAGTCAATTTTCATTTTTTTTCTGTAGTTTTATTCACAACGCCTGATCATGTAACCCTTTAAACCTTTGTGATGCTTACAGAGATGTTTCTCTATTTCCAACTGAGTGATACCTCTTAACATTCTGCCTTTTTATGCTTATTTTTAAATAATTGCAAAGCTATGTTACATATATGCTACAAAAATATATACACCTAGCAGGGATATTCAATTCTGTCTAGAACAACTCAAAATTTAAGTGATTTTCATATTCATGATTATGCCAATTGTCATAAGTTTTCATATTTCTATAAATATCTCAACAACCAAGCTGTATGGACAGAATTGCCTTGACTTGCATCAAAACACATAAGTGGGAAGAATGGAAATGATGTGTGACATTTTGTACGTAACATGAAGGTGTACATATGTAAAGTGTGTTCAAATAATTACAAAATGAAGGTTAACTTGTTTATTCTAACTTATAAAATTATGTTTAGGACTTTGATTCTAATGACTGATAACGACTGATGAGTGTTTGCTGAGCAGTTTTGCGGTTTACACTTCTAGAATAACATTTGTAGTCCTAGAGGTATAAACATTTATTTATACTGTGAGTTTATCTTTAGAGTTCATTAAAAGGTTCAAAATGCAAACTTGTTAGTGCTCCTGTGGGATTATTTAAGTCCACAGTTATAGTCATGAGTCTGATTTAAAAAGTGGGCACATCCAAGTGACATCCATTTTTTCCAACAACGTGCAGTGTTTAATTCTTATTATAGGAAACTGCCCATGCAAAATGCTTAAAAAATAGACCTATACATTTCTTTTGTGCTCATCATATCGAGAAGCCAGATTATCACAGGTGCTGTGTTCTGTCTTTGCTATTTGTTGCTGCAGCATAATATTGAGGTTCTGACTAACTTCATTACTGCCAGAGCAGAACTTCAATCCAGTGGCTAGACTTTGAAGCCACAGGGAAGATTACCGTACCCATCGCTTTCCCTGATGTCTAACATTCACATGCTTTTGTGAGAAGGTCAGTAATGATTCCCAGGCATGAGGCAGACAAAAGGACCCATGTAAAAGACACGTGACCAGGCCTGAGGTTTCTGCTCTAAAGTCCTGCCCCTTCCTCTAGATCATCATCCTCATCCTTCAGGAGGAGCCTGGCCTTGTGTACACTTCTGGGTTTGGAGGAAGTTGGGGATTGAGCTGTCTGTCCTAACTTTTGCAGGACCTGATAATTTTCTGCTCTCCTCTTTCACAGATGACATTGGAGACTTTGCTGTATAACAAGAGAAGTGGCTGGGTTGTCCGGTGCTTACTGCTTGAGCTTATTTGTATCATGTAGCACTGATTCCTTTCAAACCCCCCCCCCATGCAAATTTATTTACTTTTTTTTTGTCAAGAGCACCATCCACGCTTCTTCCTCACATTAGTTCTATTTATTTATGCATATATTCAGGATATTTAGATGGCCCATTCTTGGGTAGAACTTTTATGGTGTTGAACATCTCAACAGCAAGATGTTAAAAAAGGTGAAATCAATTAAAAACTGTAAGAGATGTAAATACAAATAATTAAGCTGATATATAACAATTTAAAGGCAATTAAATTGACCCAGCAATAATCTAGGTGAATATTATAAAGGTGGCTCTTCAAGGACTTTAAAGCAATACTCAAAGTCATTGCCTGAATTTAGTAAGGTACTTTGTTACACAAGATTGAGGTAAGATGTACAAACATACCCTTTGGCTTGATAAACAATCAACAGTCCCTCATTATTTACAGCGTCTAGCAGGGGTATGGGGTCTCAGCAACTTCTTAGCATAAGCTGAGCCCAGACTGTGAAAGGTACAGTAGGTGAGTGTCAAGAGAGTAAAAGTGTATCTAACTGCATCTGGGAGACAGTTCAAATACCACGGGACTGAAGTGATATGATTGAAGGGTGATCAGTACAATAGCAGCAGAAATCTGCAGTTACTACCACTGGGTCAGTTCACCATTCATAAGTCCAAAATAAAGGGTGCTACAGCAAGCTAAATGTAAAAATAATGAATGCATGAATCATTTTAACAAGTTTATTGTTGGAATAATGAGCTTGATCCAGGTTTTCTTCAGATGAAATTGTGACGTCTTGACAACAGCTGACACCTGGTGCTTTAGTGTCAGTTTTTCAACAAATCCATGTCCAGATCATAGACAGAGGGCACAAATGCCATCTTGTTATTCCCTTAAGTTATTAAGGGAAGAAGCAAAGATAGATGTGATGGATGAATGTTATGAACGCTACCGTGAATAAACATGGCTTTGGTCTTTGCATGGTTTAACTTAAGTCAGTGGCCATAATGTGAGACAGAATCCTGTGAAAAGGCGAGGTAATGCTGGATATCTGCTTTTGACAGGTATTAAACACCTCTCCCAATAATCACTTTTCTTAATGGCAAAATATAGAATGTTAGCAGAAATGGATGTTGAACAGAATCTTGAGACACATAGCAATTGAGGGGGGAATAGACTACACTGGAGGAATTGATCCCTGACATTGTGGTCTGGTACTGTCCTGAGAAGTAGGAAACAAACCACTTGTACAGTGCCTGTAAAACTGCAGTAATATTTTAAGAGATTAATAAAATTCCATGGTATCAGAAACTGTCAAGAGACCAAGTAAGGCCAAGGATAAATATAAATATTGATCACTCACCCTTAGGAAATTGACACCATTTGAATGATTTTGGTTTCAATGCTATACCTAGGTCTGAAACAAAATTGATGTAGATCTAATAGGTAATGAGAAATAAGAACAACATACAGGTGAGTGTGCACTGCTTACTCATTAACATTCATGATAAACCAGAGTTGAGAAAATTGGACAGTAATTAGATAGTTAAGAACCATAGTCAGCTTTTGGAGAGTAGAGATGATAATGGTCTCCTTTAAAAAAGTTGGAAATGTCCCAGATTTCAAGGTAGATCTCAGTGTGGAACAGTAGACACAGTGACTCAAGGCAAGTGATAGCCAACTTCAGAGGTAAGGGGTCCAGTCTGTAGTGAGTAGTGTGCACAGTTGATACAATCTTCATGACTTCATTGTAGTCCACATTATTAAACTCAACCTTGCAAAGCTTCAGATATTCCACGAAAGAGTCACTGTAATGCTCAGTGACTGTGAGTATGTGGTGAAGGACTGCTTTAATTTATGTTATCCACAAAGAATTATGAGATTTCCTCAGAATAATCCAAGGACAAAAAGCTTTTTGAATAAAGAATGCAGGCTGGGATGTACAACCTGCCAAATGCCCTTAAAAGTGCAGCTAGACTTATCAGTACAGGGGAAATGTAACCAGATACAAAAGATGCTCTCTTTCATGAGATTTCTCTGCGGTAAGCAAGTTAATGTTAATCTAGTGTAAGCTTATCCTTGAGAAAAAGCATCCCCCATCATTGCAGTTGTCTAGTCATTGTCTAGTCCTGTGTCAACAGTTGTAACTCATGATCAAACTTTGGTTCTTTCCATGTAACAGGCCTGTGACACACATCAGTTGGGGCATGAGTATCCAGAGACGCACTACAGCAGTGTTACATATTACAGTAAGTGAATCTGGATTATCTGTACTGGCCTGTAAAAGATGGTCAAGTAAAGGAGACAGACATCCAGTTTACCATTCTCATATCCCAGCATTTGACCAGATGAATACAAGGAGGTGTAATGACTTGCAAAGGCCAAGCTTGAAATGAACCAGGTAGCAGTCTGTCCAGGAGATTGATTCTGTCACCAAGTTCATAGTTTCAAGACCAACCTGGAATATCAACTCCAGTGAAACACCTTTCCAGATTTATGGGCTGCAGTGGTAGCCACCTGAGTAAGGCTGAGGCTGTTTCAGGACTGCAAACTTCTGTGGTCTTGTCATTGACCCAATACTTGCCACCCCATTAGATTGTTCTTGTCCTGCCTAAGATAGTGAATGACTGTGAGACCTGATTAGAAGCTTCAAGATATGGGCCATAATTCTCGTTTATCTAGGTCTCCATAATAATAACGTCACCCCCATAGATCTGGTCCAAAACAATACTTTGCTTTGTCCATACTGACCTGACATTAAAAATAATAGCCCTGGTCGGAGTCCTGGTTGAGAGTTCACATCCTATCAGTCAGAGACCTATACTTCACTTCAAAGGTACTGTTGGTGTGTCACCTTCCATAGTGATTCTTCACCCTCCAGCACTGCTGAGATATACTGATCCCAGTCTGAAACCCAAGTTCAGGGTGAACAAGAACTGAGTCCCTACATACCTTTGCTCAATGATTGTGTGCTATCCCCAGCATTTTGCATTTAGGTATCCAAAAGCTAGGAATCATAAAAGGGAAAAGGGGACTATCAAAAAAAAACAGACAAATGCTGTTTCTGCAGAAAGATAATGTAAAATATATGATGAAATACCAACACGCACCTACTAAATGATCCATTATTGCTATAAGGCTACCTTAAAACAAGAGAACACAATTTAGGGGGAAAAAAGCTGCTACCTGTGATCCAAGGTTTGAGTCACTTAGCCTCCATTTGCATATTGTCCCACTCTGACAAGTCAGTCAGATTTTACCAGACAGTGCTTCTGATTTGAGTCTGAAACTAATTCTTGTGTAGCTGTGCTGAACCCTGGTTATCAAATAAAAATCATTAAACTGGTGGCAGAAGTCAGCTATTATAGGCCGTATGCATCAGATGTAGAGTAATTAAGCAACAGTAACAAAGTAAGCAGTAAATTCTGCCCTCGCAGCCATGTGACAGAACAAATGGTCATTTGAGTAACAGGACAGGGTTAATTGAAATTAAAGTCCATTTAGATTACCAAAACAGCAAGTTATCAAATAAATTTAAGACACTTAAACCATTTTGCAGAATGTACACATGTTACAATAATCCCTAATAAAAGTCCTGGTCAAAATAAGTTAAAAAATATAAAAATAAAAAAAAAATAGTAA
Source organism: Protopterus annectens (assembly GCF_019279795.1). Classification (NCBI taxonomy): domain Eukaryota; kingdom Metazoa; phylum Chordata; order Ceratodontiformes; family Protopteridae; genus Protopterus; species Protopterus annectens. Next base: position 1,748,306,214 of record NC_056725.1, read on the forward strand.
ATTCCATATCAATATACAAGATGGCATGTTAATCTAGAAAACCATCTCTGGTGTGCAGGTGTATTCTTCTAGATAATAGGACACCCAAAGTAAAGAACATTAGCCAGCAGGTTTAAAAAAATCAGTACAAAACTCTTAAAACATGCAGTACTTAAAATCCAAATTTAAAAATGTTCTAACAAGATTTTATCTCCATAACTATTACATTCAGCCAGAACAGTGGGAAATCCATCAGAAGGTCACAGAGGGAAGCCAGCATCTGGTTCACTGATGTGTAAAGCCCACTCACTGTAAGGTGAAACCACAGGTCCATGTCCGGTTAGCAGCAGCTGTCAATCGCTGATGATGGCAGTTCACTTGCCCTGGTAGATATAAGTACCCGTCACCACATAGCAGATGTTACTGCAGAGATTAAATATAAAACAGAATGCTGTTAGTAATACTCCAGCTAGATGTAAAGACTTGAAACTGGCAAAGGAACAGCACCATAGTATCATCTAGAACACCCCAGTAAAGCAGGACTCCAAGCATGGTAAGAGACAGTGATGGTGTGATGAGGTGAAGTGGACAAAGAAGCCTTGATACTCAAATTAAAGACCATCTAGTTGCTGGAGTTCCCCAAGTAGCTCTTGTGCCAAAAAGGTAAATAATCCACAGAGGTGTGCACAACTTGCTTGAAAGATGCAGTGCACAAAATCAGAAGGATCCGAAATGTTTTTTTGAGAAGGTTAACACCAAAAAGAGCATCGTATCCAGCTTATATGCCATCCAAGAAGGTCTACACCAGATATGCAAAACTAAAAACCTTGGAAAAAATCCTTTTTAAATTGAAAGCCATAGCAAAATCTGGGTCTGCTACTTGCAGAGCATTTAAGGACTCTGAGGAACTCCAGAGCACAATTTCCTTGAGTAAAAGGCTGGTCACCATGTCCACAAAGAACTAATGCAACCCTCTTAGGGTAAGCACCAGCAGAAATTTGGATCTGCTTCAAACTGATTGTGCCAGTGACACTGAACATGCTCTCTCTGTGTGATTCAGCAGGACACCAAACTTTCCAGTTGCTGCAGGACCACCAGCAAACGAAATCAAACAAGCTGTAGGTAAGCATTAGTAAAACTAAGAATTTTCAAAGATTGTTGCTTAGTAAACACTAAAACTGGCCATATTTCAAAACCTTACTGCAAAGCAGTCGGCTGTCATACTAAAATGATTATCATACAGGGCTAGGCTTGTAAAGGCTCCAGGGCCATTAGCCTAGTATACACCTATAAACCTATATTTAAATGATTTGAGTTACTCTTACTAGCTATTTTCTTTTTTTGGGAGTTTCTTGTTTAACCGCTGGATTTTGAATGCTGTATTCATAGTGTAGTGGGACATGAATGAGAAAGACATACACTTTGTAGCACGTAGCTCTCTGTCTTTTAAGGTCCAGCCTTAAAAGACTGGTGTTTGTTTCTGGAGGTTGGCACATGCTATTCTGTCATAGTGCCAGGCAGCCACCAGTGTAGTATAGCCACCTGTTGATCTGTTTATTTCTTTTTCCATTCAAGAGGACATGTTTCTCTCTTCACTCATAGATTCTTCCATTGTTACAGGATCTGAGGAATTCAAGTGTCCTTTGTCCACGACAGACTGTTAGCAAATATTCCATCTCTTCATATAATGCCCTCCTGAAGATTTTTTTTATTTTTTTATTTTTTTTTTTTAGGGGGCATCTAAACTGGTGAGATACTCCTTGTTGTGGCATTCTTATTATAGCCTTTCATACAGTAAATGATTCAGTACTTACTCTTAGTCAAGCATAAACTGAATCTTTCGGGTTTTCCTTCCTTAGAATTTGCCCTTGGGGATCTCATTTTAAAGCTGGAAAAATGCAGACTTGGGTCTGTTTCCTTTTCAAGATGTTTGTCTTTGTTTTGGCAGACTTTAAGATATGATCTAGGATTAATTTCTTTGTCATTTCTTTACCCATCACAAAGGCTGCAGCATCTTTTTAACTTCGCAGCTAACAAGGAGCCTAAAGCTTTGAATAGGCTTAGAGTTCACTCCTCTGGTACCCTGGCTGGAGCTGTGTCATACTTATCTTTCACACAAGACCCACGTCATAGGTGGTGTAAGCTTCAGAAATGATCTTTAACATGCCCAAGTCCCCCAGACCAAACAGCAGCAGTAGTGGAACTCTTACAATTGATTTTTTTTCCTATGCCTGATTGCAGTTTTAACATGAGTGCATCTACCACCTACAGGACTGATGTTTCTGATGCCTTCCTCCACAAGGTATCTATCATTCCATAAGTAGCTATGGCAAAATTCCCTGAAGAACTTTTTGTATGCAAGCCCTTTAAGATTTTGTTTAGGAGATATTCAAGGACTGCCGGGTTGTGGGGGTTACTAAGAAATTATGTACTTTAAAGCCCCTTTTGGTGACACTGCTAAGGAAATAAAGAACCATCTCAGGAACATAAACAAGACACTGCACTATGGGTGGGCACATACTGCCCTTCTCCCAAAGACGCACACATTTCTCTGAGTTGCTTTGACCTTTGCTAAAAACAGTGCTGTTGCAGCTATGGCGCCAGTAAAGGTCTGCTACGTCATGCTCTTCTTCCCCTGTCTTTTTCGCCAAATTCCCCCAAGCAAGTCTTTGGCTATTGTCCTTGTTCTTTAGTGATTTTGACTTTCCTCAAGTTGTCAGACTTCTTTATGGGAAGGGAGCTCCATCATGTAGGATAGATTGTCATAGGCATGATCTTTTGAGAGGCTATGCCATGAAGCTCTTATTGCCTTTCTCCATTACTCTGTTTTAGACAAGTCTTTTTGTTCAGTATTAACAGAGTTCATCAATTCAGATTGTGTTGACTGAAGAACCAGCTGAAGACATGTATTGGTGTGCCTTATTGGAAATGAGGAAAGGTTTTATTTTTACCTTTTTCTTATCCAATAAATGTGGTAGACATCATCCTGGTTTGATTTATTCTGGGGTTTCCCTTATCTCCAGTAAACTTGGTGGACATCCTGACATTCTAAACCATAGCAGTTTAATCCATCAAGTTATGCAGTTGACATTTTGTGTGGTTTATTGCCAAATGCTAGTACCTTTGTTGCCAGAGGATTCCTAAACCATGTCATTAGATGTGCTAGATTTCTGTGGTAGAGAAAGGCCCAAGACCATCAAAGAAAGGCCAATCTCCTATGTAGCATGTACGGCTGTCCTTGATAGATCCTGTTGTTGGTTGTATCCTCTCTACTAGTCACTAGTCACCTCTTTTTTTTTTTTCCTGGGAATTCCTGTCTGTAGGGACAGATGTGCATGACTACATGCATCATGACAGTTATCGGTTCACTACATGAGAGCTTATCCCCTACACCCACCAGTTGTTTCACAATGGTTGCACATTTCAGATCACAGTCATTGCTATTTCTGGTTAAAGTTCTTGTGTTTGCATGTCACTTTTTTATTGGGGATGCTTTTCTCCCCTGCATCATGCTGACAGTTTGCCCCTAGTATTCCTTGTCTATCATCTGGTGTGCTAGTACTCCAGTGCCCCCCCCCCCCAAAAAAAACTAACTCCATAATTTAACCAGGGCTGACATGGATTTTAAAGATGTCCTGAGGGCACTGCATCTCAGTGTTTTTTTTTTTTGTTTTTTTTTTAACATTAGACCTAACAAACTTTCCTCTTCCTCCTTCAGCTGCCATGGTTACATGGCTCCTCCCGTTTCTCAAGTGATGATGCTTTACTTAAGGAGGCCGAGAATTGCCTTGCCCTTGACCCAGACAGTTCTGTGACCTGCTGTGAAGACTGCATTGACATCCATTCCCTGGAATCAGTCTTTGTGAATGCCATTTTAGAGGCTTGGAGGCACTTTTTCTGTGTTGAAGCAGTTCCAAGGAGGCTGTTTCTTGCATTCCGAGTTGGTGTAAGTGAGGTTTTCTCCATTTATTCCTGCGCTGAATTCCAGCTGCTCTTGGTGAGAATTCAGTATGCCGTGTAATCGCATCTCATTTTCTGCCTTAGCTGAGAAACAAGTTAGTTCAAGAGTGAGAGGGAATTTTTCTTTCTATGTGATGCTGTGGCTGAGGGCAGCAAACTGTATCTTAACTACTTAATCTACAGTCTGTTCTTTTAATCCTTGTGAACTGCTCACAGGGCTTTATCTGTGTCTGGATCAAGGATGACCTAGTGTTGACCACAGTGGGTCACATATGTGACACCCCATCTTAGCCTCTGCCTGTATTATGAGGCATGGCTTATGAAGCTCTTTTCAGGGGATGATTTGGACAGTCTCTGGCTGGATGCACATTTCATGAAGGTGGGCTTTTTGGGCAGGGGTTGTAGGCCTTGCTTGGTGCCTTACTGAGTAGTCTCCCTCTTTGTCAGTCCCATCTGTTTTTGTCATTGTTCTTTTCAGGAGACTGTAGAGGATAGGAGATTCACTAAACTCAGGGCTTGGAGCCATATGGTTGCTTCATCACCTAAGCTGACTTTCAAGTTAAAATGTATTATAATGCTTATTTCCTAAATACTTGTCACAAAGCATTGAACATAATGTATAAATGAGCCAGCAAATAAAATACAATAAATTAAGATATTATCAAGAACAGTCAGCTGTCAGAGTAAAGTAAGTGTACAATAAAACATGAAAAAACATTACTGTAGCAAATAAAAAAGCCCATTCTAAGCTGCAGGCACAAGAAGAGTTCTCCAGTCACACCTTCAGGTCCTGTATATGTCCTGCTGTTTATTTACGATTTGTTCACTAGATAAAGGGACTGGTCTTTTGATCCTTTTCAGCCACCACTCGAGCTCAGAGAGCAAAAAATGTGCGACAGTCTTCCTAATCATATACAGAATGAGGACATAGCAAAATTCAGAACATAATGTTAGGAATCAAATGCAGTACAGTCATAAATATATATATATATATATATATATATATATATACGTTCATAGGTTCATACTAGGCTATCTGCCCTAGGGCATTTATAAGCCTAGCCAGAGTGTGTTTGGCTTTCGCCACCCATTTTAAATTAATTTTGCTATGCCCTTTTTCGAGGTTCGTATACTATGCCTCTGTCTAACAGTGACACAGAAGCGATTCCCGGGGTAAACCTACGATCCCCCATCCACTCATCAAGATTCCTCTTGAAGAGAGTCAGTGAGGGGCTCTGCCTAACCTGGACTGGGATTTTATTCCAGAGTGAAGGGAGCCTCTGGGTTATGAATCTGTCCCTCCAGCATGTCCTATTTATTTCAGTGCTGAGGTTCAAGTCTCTCGATCGCGTAGCTCGATGGGATTTGGATTTTCTGAGGTGCAGCATGTCCATTAATTCCGGGTTGGACATGGCTTTATACGTCAGGCACAGATCGCCCCTGAACAGGCGGGGGTTTCTTTAACCGGGCAGCATATGGCATCTGTTTGAGCCCTTTGATCCTCTTGGTGAGGTACTTTTGGGGTCTTTCCAGTTGCTGCAGGTGTCTGGTAAGGTACATCCCAAAAGGGGCATTGTACTCAATTATGGGCCTGATGAGGGATGAGTAAAGAGGCACGATGACCTCCCCTGATCTAGATGTGAATCCCTTCATGATTAGGTGGGCTATATAAAATGTTTTTCTAACCACTTTGGCCACGTGGTTGTCAAATGAGATATTGCTATCAACTTGGGTCACGAGGTCCCTAATTACTTCTTACGTACTTAATGGATTACCACTTATGTGGTAATTTGTGGGCACTTTGTTTTTGCCAAAGGGGATGACTATACACTTTTTGGCGTTTAGCTTGAGGCCATGGCTCTGGCACCCATTGTCTGTTTCTATGAGGCCCCTTTGGAGGATGCTTGTGTCGGCTGGAGAGTTGATTATGGCGCCCAGTTTGCAGTCATCTGCGAACTTGGTCAGCCACAGTCCTTCCATGTTGGCCTGTACCTCTGAGAAATATATACCGAACAAGAGAGGTCCCAGGACTGAGCCTTGTGGGATGCCACTTGTAACTGGTTTGGAGTCTGACATGGCTCCAGCAATTCTAACCATGTGGGTTCTGTCCTTGAGCCAGTTTGCAACCCATCTAGTGACATAGGGGTTTATATTTAAGCTGGTGAGCTTATCTATAATGCCCGAGTGGGGTATTGTATCGAAGGCTTTTTGAGGTCCAGGTAGGCTGTGTGGACCACCTTCCCCTCGTCAATGGCCTTGGTGACTGTTTCAAAGAAATCGACCAGGTTTAAGAGGCAGGATCTGCCCTTAACAAAGCCGAACTGGGTAGGATCCAGTGTCTGTAGGTCCCCAATATCTTTATTTATAAGGTCCATGATGATCCTTTCCATAGCTTTGCAGACCAAGCTAGTCAGGCTTATGGGGAGATAGTTTCCAGGATCCGTTGAGGCGCCACCTTTGTGGAGAGGGACCACCGTTGCTGTACGCCACTCTTTGGGTACATATCCTATAGTAAGGCTGAGATTGAACAGTAGTTTTATGTTTGGGTTTAGCTCTTCTTGGAGTTCATGTAGGACGCAGCCCGGGACACTGTCTGGTCCCATTGATGCTGTGTTTTTTGCTTTGGAGAGGGCGGCTCTTACCTGAGCATCTGAGATGTCGGGGGCAGCACTCTGCTGGGATAGATATTTGCCCTTCTGGTGGGAGGGGAGAAGTTTGCGCTGAACCTGTCAGCTAGGATGTTGGCAATGTCTGTGGGTTCGGTGTATTTTTTGTCATTTTGGACTAATTCTGAGCATATCTGGGAATTCCCACCCAGATTCCTAACACAACTAAAGAAAGCTTTGTGATTATCCTTCGTGTCCTGTGCAATTTTTCTCTCAAAGCTGGCCTTAGATGATATTATGAGTGCCCGTAGTTTTTTGCTAATATTGATCAGAGATGCCTTCCCTTTTTGGGATTTTGCTCTATCATGTAGTAGCTTCCTCCTTCTATTGTATAGTTTGTTTATGGCTGGGGTCCACCAGACAGGACGTCTGCCTTTGGAGGATTGGGTCTTGGTTTTATTTGGGATTGCATGATCCATGCATTCCTGAAGGTGTTCATAGAATGCGTTTATAAAGGATTCTGCGGTCTGGGCCATATATTCCACAGGCCCAGGGGCTTTGAAGGATTCCACCTCGGTTTTGAGGAGTGTGAAATTTGCTTTAGAGAAGTTTTTCACTGTGGTTTTCTGGGCAGGGGGTGGGGTCGGATGTGAATATCCAGTGAGATTAGTTTATGGTCTGATCTTACCAGTGAGGGATACACTTCTGGTCTGGAGCATAGAGTCCCCATGTTGGTGATGATCAGGTCCAGTATGTTTTCCCCTCTTGTGGCAGTGGTAACAAGTTGTTCCATAGCATTTGAGTTTATAAATTCTAGGAACCTTTGGGCTAGGGTGTTGGAGCTAGAGTAATGCTTCCAGTCTATGTTTGGGTAGTTGAAGTCGCCCAGTATAATGGTGTTTGGAGAGACCTTCATATTTTCCAGTGTTCTCAGGAAGGCCGAGTGGAGTTCCTGGGTTTGGGAAGGTGGTCTCTAGCAGGCTATAAACTGGAAGGCAGTTTTACCCACTGTTAGTTGCACATGGATAGTCTCTGATGCTTTGTGCTGTGCCACCAACCTGGAGGTGTGGGTATCTTTGACGAATATTGATATTCCCCTCCTTTTGTGGTTCAGTCCAAGTTTTGGGGCCGAAAAGCATGGTGTGATGTATAACCTGGTAGTGCTGGGGTGCTCTCGGGAGCCTTGAACCAGGTTTCTGTTACTGCACAGATATCGATGTTCTCCATGCTAAGGAGAGTTTTGAGTGCATGCATCTTGAGGTTTAGACTTCTAGCGTTGAGTAGTACTACTGTTAGTTTCTTATCCCTTGTGATACCTATGGAGGTGGGTTTGTCTTTTGAGCCTTGCCTAAAAAAGGCACTATGGGGTTAGCAAGAGCCTTTGCCAATATCCGAAAGCCCAGGGGTGATAGGTGCAAGCCGTCCCTAGCGAAGCATCGTGGCTTGTCGAGCATGTCATCCCAGGCTGACAGGCATTGGATCCCCTTTGAATGACACAAATACTTAAGCCAGTTGTTGAAATTGATCATCTTGTCTTCATATTGTGGCATCATTCTTGGTGAGGGTAAGATGCTACTCAAGGTCAGGGTCATACCGGCCTGGGCTAACATGCTCAGAGAGCTCCTTTATGTCTCTTTTCATGTAGTCCAGGGAGGTACGTCTCAGGTCATTCACACCAGCATGGACAATGACTGAGTCATATTTGTACTTGCCTTGGAGTGACCTGAGTGCTTGTGTTATGTGGCGGATCCTAGCGCCCGACAGGCAGCTCACCGTGACCTTCTCCTTGTTCAGCCTGGTGAGCGGGACGTCAGTGTGCCTGACGATAGAGTCACCTATTACAAGTGTATCAGGTGTGTTGTTTAGCCTTAAGGGCTGTGACTGTTCGGCACACTGGCTTTGTGAGCTATGTGTTGCACGTGTTTTGTTTTGGGCGTGCGGTTGCTTGGGTGTCTGCTTTGGAGGTCTCTGCTGCTTAGGCAGATTTTTATTTAGAGCCTCCAAGTATTCTTTTGTGTGTTTATGTGTTTGGTTTGCTGTCGTGGTAGGTCTATGTGAGACTGGAATTGTAGTGAGTGTGGTTTCCTTTTCCTCCTGACTGGTTACGCCAGTACTGAGTTGAGAGAGCTTAGCCTCTAGTTGGGCTATATGGTTGCATCTCCCACATGTGTTGGAATTTCTTTGGAGGAGGAGAGGGTTGTCTGTGTACATGAGGCAGTTGTAACATTGCCTCAAGATTCCCAGATTCACCAGCTGGACCAGAGAGGAGGTTGACAACTGACCTTTGGACATGCTAGAATAGTATTGGGAATTCCTTTATAATTGAAAAAAAGGGCCAATGGGGAACAAGGTACTCAAGGGGAGTTTGTGAGGATGTAGTGCTTTTAATTTTTTAGTGCTGACTTGTATAATTGCTTTAGTGAGCAAGTGCCAGGTAACTTAAATGCAATGTGCTACAGGTAACTTAAATGCAAAAATGACAAACAGTAACTTTCATTCAAGTGAAACAAGGAAATAAGTACAGTAAGCAATGCAGATATCACTAGGGATTCACAGAAGTGCTTAAAAGCTGCGTTTTATGTGGAATTAGCGTTTCAGGGAAATAACAAGCGAACAAATAACAAGCATACAAACAAAGCTAGATTCAGCAGGTCTGGATCTAGTCTATGCTACAGCAAACAAGGTGTACCAATTTCAGTAAAAAACAGTTCAAATATGCAGGCACTATAAGCCTTTAACCAGGAATTATATATTACATATATATAATATATGTAATATAATTATATATATTACATAAACTCCTGTGTACATGTGAAATATATGTGTATAAGGTACCACATTATGAGACTGTAAAAAAGTTTTTTAAACGTATTCTGTTATTCAGGATATTAGATGGCAAGTTACTTAACTATTGTCATGGTTGCAGTAGATTCAGTAAAGAGATGCTCTAGAAGTGCTTTTTTTGAAGCTGTTAATGGTTTCTAAAATGTTGATGTCAGTAGGTAGGTAGCAGGTTAAAGTCTAGAGAAGACCATCATGTACAGTCATGTTAAATGAAGGGCATACTAGAGAGAAATTGTTGTCCTGTGTATTTCTGAGTACATGAGAGTTGTCTTGTGAAGGTAGTTTTACTGTTAAAGGGGAGCAGTGACCATGTTTTAAAACATTTTAAATTAGGATGCTTAGAAGAAAAGTGCCCTATGAGGTAATGAAAGGTGATTGGATTTTAACACATTTCAATGCTGCATCTTGGGGTCTGCTAACAGACTGAATCTGCAGATTTTATTCCCAGCAGAATGTATTGTGTGAGTATTAAAGGCTGAATGCATAATGAGAATAGGAAGGACATATTCCTGTTTGGGCGTTTAAAATATTTTTACCAATGGCCCTGCAAGCAGGGGGTGAAAGGAGGTGATTGATTTTGTAGCATCGTTTTAATTGAGCAAGGATATAATTTGTCACAAAATCTGTATGTGTGGAAAAGAAAAGGTTCAAGTATTAGGCCTATGTATTGCTGTTCAGTGGCATTGGGAATTGTGTTCCCATTAAGATCTGTTAAGAGGATAGGAGAGTTCTTGGCTGAGGCAAATACCATGACATTGGTTTTCTTAGGGTTATTCAGTAGTTTGTTAGTAGTGGACCAGGTACGTAACTGAGTGAAATTGCCCTGTAACTTGGTTTGCAGGTTAGAGTGGCTAGTACTGGGTTACAGGAGGAGCATATCATCTGCATACATTATTAATTTACAATTTGATAATTCTAGGGTGCGAATCATTCAAAAGGAGAGAGAAAGGAGGAAGAGACCCTAGCCCAGACCCTTGTCCAGCACCTGTATTAAGTTTATCATCAGCAGAAGATAAGCCATTGCTATGGACTTGGAAGGTTCTATCTTTCAGATAGTTGTGAAATCAGCAAGTAATGTTCTCTGTAGGGTGGAATTTGTCGAGTTTTAATGTTTGAAAAGTGTATTAAGGCAGGCTCACAATCCACCAGTGGCCTCAGATCGGTAACCGGTAGGGTGGAATTTGTCTAGTTTTAATGTTTGAAAAGTGTATTAAGATAGGCTCACAATCCACCAGTGGCCTCAGATCGGTAATTGAAAAGTGACACTGAAGTTTCTGGCAGAAGGCATTAAGTCCATTGAACAAAGATCCTGAAAGCCAGGATTAATCCAAAATTCAACAGCCTGAATGCTGAAACAAGGCAAAAGTGTCAGATCTGACCAAAGCCCCAGTGCAAATAATCCCGGAACCCCAAACTCCTTGCTGATAATGCTACTATGACACTTAGGATCTGGACACTATGGATGAAAAATCCTAGAACTATTCAGAATGCCAGCTGCAGCAATGTAAAACAAACAAAAAAGATGCAGTGTGCATTTCAGATTACATCCAAGTCTGTGAGCTCCTTGTACTATAAAATCTGACAGCTAATCAAATAAAATTGCCAAGACCAAATCTACACAGCCATAAAGCCTATGTTGAAGAACTGCTTGAGGAGTATTTTAATGGTGGTTCCTCTGTGCCTCTTAGACACCCCCCCCCATCAAAGACCGTCCTGATATTAGCCAGTAGGGCATAAGCTGGGTAGGAGGAAATCCTTCCTCATTCACATCTTGTAGCTCCAGAGCTAGGTATCTGTCCTTCACCCTGGCTTCCTGATGGCAGTACACTGAGAAGGCCTTCTGTTGCTGTGGAATTTCTTTATGTTCCTACCCAACAGCTGTCGATTCTTTATACAAGTGGTTTGGCCTCTGTGCCAGTTGTCTGTTTCCCTGCACGGATCAGTATTACTTGTCCATGTTTGCCGGTGCACAAGGACAGTCTGGGTTCCAGGTGGCCTGCGTTTCCTTTTATGTTGTCTCAAGTCTCCTTTCTCTGGATACTGTAGCACTCTTCTTTCAAGGATAGCTGAGGAGGTCTGATACCTTCATCTTACAAATTCCCTGAACTTGGATGGTGACAAAGAGCAGCATACTTGGGTTGTCCCTCAGTCTACAGACTGTTAGGCCAGTTTCTGTCGACTCCCCCCACCCCCCTCACATTTAGCTGCTGCCTTCCCCTTTTAGTCTGTTTCCTGATGCCTTATTGGGAGGGTGTCTAGTTGTCCCATATCAGGGAATCCCTCTTACAGTTGGGCAACGAAATGAGAGAGAGAGAGAGTGTCGCAGGTTGATGCTGTTCCTTCTGAGGGAGTTCCTTAACCTAATACATGTTCCTTTTCTTTGTTCAGTGATGATTTTGACTACTGCCCACCCCTCTTGAGGGCTGCTAGGTTGTTAGAGAGCCTTTCTTGACTCAAATAATGGGTATCCTGCACCCCTTACAGAGTAACAGCCATATCTCCTTGGGTGAATGGTTAGACCACAGCTGAAGATAAAAATGGAATAATCCACGTCAGGAAATAAATCACTTGCAGCTTCACAGTAGTGCCCTTTATAAAACCAAAAGTTGTAACTGAGATGTAGTAGTCAAGGTAGGAAATGGTTCACTTGCAGTTTCACACCACTTTATTAAACAAGAGTAAGCGCTTTGACGATCTAAGTCAGCTGATCGCTTCTTCAGACTCATAAAAACAGTTAAAACATTGGTATTTAAAATATGGTTCAACCAATGAAAACACATTTAGAACTATGACATAGACTAATTAAAATTGCATACATCAGTACATTAATTTGCCTTATATTTTGCATAAGATGAAATAAAATATACATATAACAGTCACATTTTATGTAATAATCCATATTACTTAATGTTTTAGTTGTCTGGATTTTAAAAAAGGCTTCAAGGAAACAGCATTGTTCAATCCAGGAGACCTATCTGCCTGAAGTAGTAAAATCCATTTTTGTTCTGCTTCCTCTACCTTATTCCTTATATCACCTCCCCTCTTACTTTTATTTATTATTTCTAAAACCATGAAATTAAAAATATGTTTCCTATCTTCTTCTTCCACATGTTTTGCTAAAGCACTTGTGTCTTTTTTATTTCTTATATCTCTAAGGTGTTCAAGGATACGTTCCTTTAGACACCTATTGGTTTTGCCTATATAAAAGGCATGACAGACAGTGCAGAAGCTGAAATAAACCAAATTTTGTGTTCTGCAGTCAGCATAAACTCTATATCAATTATAAATCCTAGTGTAGGATGTTTATATGTAGATTTATTATATAAATAGTCACATGCTGTACAATTTCTGCAAGGAAAAGTCCCCTGCCTATCAGATAGGATCATTCTTTCATTGTTTCTGGATTTATAACAGAGTTGCCTTTTTAAGGACCTCTTATTTCTAAAAGAAAAGCTGGGTCTATCTTCTAACATTTCTCTCAAGTCAGGATCCGACAATAAAACATTCCAATTCTTCTCAAAAATATTACAGAACCTTCTGATGTCACTTGAATAAGTTATAGGGAATCTAACTTTAAAATCATGACCTTCCTTGCTTTTAACATCTTCTATAGTATTTGAGAAGAGCGGTTTACATCTCCCATCCCTATTTCCAATGGTATATTTAGAGCTTTCATTTATGTCTTTCTCCACTAATGAACCAGCTTGTACTTCCCTACTTTCAAGTCAAATCTTCTTTATTAAAAACACAAACTTTTACCACCAGGTATTATTTTGGACATTCACAGTATGCTTTTATTAGGTGCCTGAACACTAGGGAATCTTAGATCTTCCACACGTAGAATGTCCCTCATTATTTGAAATATATATTTTCATTTTTTTTTAATTCCTGTTAACATTCAGACAGAAAAGGTTCTGTCTATTCTTCAGAATGAATTAATCCAAAACTACCTCACAGGAATTGTCATTAAAGAAGGAACTACAATCCTTTCTTACTAACATTCAAGACCTGTCAATAAAACTAGATAAAATAGACAATAAACAAGATAACGTCAAATAGAAATGCACAAAACAAATGGAACAGTTACATGAAATAATAATGCAACAGAAGGCTCAGATGTTCAATATAGAAGAGGCACTAAATGATATAGAAGGAAGAGTTTCAGAAGAAGACCATAACATTGAATTTCTGTTAAAAGCAAAATATTTCTTCACTAAATAAAATAGATGATCTTGAAAATAGATCCAGGAGGAAAATTATATGCATTTATGAATTACCTGAAAAAAATAGAAGGTGACAATATGGCCAATTTCCTCACTTCTTGGCTCCCTAAGACTTTAAATTTGCCAGAGTCTCTTTCATATGGCATCAAAAAAGCTCTTGGGTCACTTATCACTTCATCATCAAAAGAAATAACTAAAAACCTGCGATCCATAATTGTGAGATTTTTTTCCAGCCAAGGTAAGGAACTGGTATTGAAAACTGCTTAGTCAAGTTCACCAATTAAATTCAATGACAGTTCAATAAGGTTCGACAATGACTACTCTTCATCAGTGATTTCAAAAAGAAAAGAGTTTCTTGCTTTGATAAAAGAACAAAAGAACAGACAAATTAAAGTGCACTTACTATTTTCAGCTAGACTTAGCCTTCTTACAGAAGGTACTAAAACATTTGAAACACTGGAATTGGCTATTTCCTTCTTAAAATCCTCATGTCATGGTGTTATAGAGATTTTTTCAGCTTTGAGTTCTTGGCTCTCTGGTTGTGTCTGATTGCATGTTGGGTACTTGCACTTTGTGTGCGCTGCTTCAATGGAAACGTGGGTGACATGGAATTTTTTTCTGTTTTATTTCTTTGATTTTTTTTCTGATTGGGGTTGATTTTTGTGGAGGTGATGGCTGAGATTTTTTATTTATTTATTTTTTTTGCAGAGAGTTGTGCTCTACTAGCTGTCTTGTATGGTTTGGTTTCCCTTTCTTGGTTCTAGTGAGTGAACTGGTTTTCTCTTTATAAATTAAAATTGAGCTTGAGCTATATTTCGAGCTATTTGGATTGAATTCTTAAATCGTTTCTCACCGAGGTCACAAACTGGACAGGTTTTCTTTTTTCTTTTTTTTTTTTCTGTGCCATCCCTGATGTGTAGATTCTCTTCTGAATATGCAGATTGTCATGAAAACAAACAGAATGGCACAGTTGGACAGGTTTTCTTTTTTCTTTTTCTGTGCCATCTCTGATGTGTAGATTCTCTTCTGAATATGCAGATTGTCATGAAAACAAACAGAATGGCACAGTAATGACGTTCAGTGTAGGGCCAGTGGTTATGCAAGTGCTGATCCTGTTATAATATTATTTAAAGTGGTATTCACCCCATTTAAAAAAAAAGAAAGAATACCTTATGAAACAAAACTGCTGAAGCTGCAAAGGGTAGGGGAATAGGATTATATAGGGAATAGGTATAGACCACCCCACCCAGAAAAAAGTATGAAGGTGATGCATGCTCACAGTCTTGACTGTATGATATAGACTTAGTGAGGAATGGGCAGAATTCTGAGACTTCATGGTGGATAAAGCATTTTTGATTATTGCAATAGAGTTGTTAAACCAAATTTTTGATTGATCGAGGTGTTTGCATTTTTACTGTGTTTGAGTTTTGTTTTGGCAGAGCCCAGGGTTTTTTTCTGCTTAAAATGTGTAGCATATGAAAGGCTTAGGGGCACCCCAATGGCTTGAGGAAGGATGGGGAAAGAAAATTGTGTATGGGTATATGGCTGTAATGGTGTGCATTCATATCTGTATCAGGTGCATCTTAGAAAACAGAAATGAGGGTGTAGCTAGAGTAGAGTTTCAGTAGTATAATGTATCTGTCGATAAAATGACAGAGGGAAGAACTTATCAGAAGCAGTGCTATTCTGGAATAAAAGACATAAGTACTGTTGCAAATTCAAGAGGAAATAAAAACATATTTTGGACAAAAGAGACTTGAGCAGAAAAGATGTTTTCTAGGGACATTGTGGGAAGAAAACACAAATTCAAATATCTGTGCAGCAGTCATAATTACAAGCATATATATCTTAAAGTTCTTGTGTGGATTATACCTTAACATTTCAAATGAACACAGGTTAGAAAACTAGAACAGAAATGCACACATTATACAATGAGTGGACATCACTTAGTTTGACTGTGGTTACCAAATTATTCAAAACAATATGTATGAACTGGTTTTGATAACTAAAAGCTTTGTGTTATAACTACTTTAATGAATGTGAGCAGAATAAATGAATCCTTTAATGTGTAAGATTTAAAATAAACAAGAGATTAATGGCACAGATCTTTATCCTCATGTCGTAAAACTTATACAGATCATCAGATGCTTGACCAGTTAATCCACATTCTTCTTCATAATATATACATGAAAGCAGTATTTTCAAACTGAAAGGTGTTAATGGAAATTAAACTGCTTGGTTTTATGAATCTGGCTTCTTAACCTTATTTAGGAGGCCATCTTTTTTATTTATGGGTTCATTTGTCATACATTGTAGTAATGTTTTGGCTGTTAGAAACATGGACTTTGTTGAATGGGATTCCTGCTATACACATTTATTACTTAGTAAAGATACACCAGTTTTATTCTAGATTGTTTGTTGCATTTACATCTTTTTATGTACATGCACGTACATACAAATTAATATAATTTCAGTTAGTGATAGCACATATTTTAATGTATTTTTATAGTTGTGTTACATAGAATTCAAACATAGTTACAATACTTTAAGAAATATTGATTGAGCATTAAAATGAATTGGAATGAAGAGCTCCATGTGTACAATTATTTTAATTACAAATCTCTGTAATATGGATATGAAGTAATAAGTATATATAATTCAAACATTTATATTTGTTTAGTAAGTAACTTTCTGTATATAGTTAATTCTCTGGGAAGAGACTTGAGGGAACATTTCAATAGAGAAGCTATTCAAGCATAGGGTTTTAAACTTCAGAGACTGTGATTTACTTTTTATTTAAATGTTAAATATTTCAGTGTTTAAGTACTTATAAATTGGTGTCTATGAATGTTAATAACAGTCTGATTGATAAGCATATACAATTTTTGTTATATTTTTCTATATTAAGAATATGTGGCAAATTATACTTCTAATAAATTATATATGAAGTGCATTTCTATTAATGTTAATGGCTTTAATAGTTACAAAAGCAGAAGTCTAAGCAAGTATCTAAAAATGTTTTAATGCTCAAGTTGTATTTTTACAAGAGACACATTTATGACAGAAGACATTAATGGATGTAATACTAATAATTATTCACTACTGATTAGTTCTCATTATAAGCAGAAAAAAGGTGTGTGGCAAGTCTGTATTAATGCCTAAAATCATAAATTTTTACAATGATAGATCGGGGATGTTCTATATTGCATCTTTAGAAATAAATCTGAAAGTATACACCTTGATTAATCTTTACTGGATTCCTTGGTTAGGAGTTAAAGTGGCTAAGCAACAGTTTGAGGAGATTATACAACATTCTAAAGGGAGTATAATTTTAACTGTGATTTTAATTGTATATTGAATGATTATAATGCTAAAACAAAAACAAGTGTTGGAAACCAGTGTTCATCTAAGGCTTTAATAAACTTTATAGATGTATTTAATATTAAGGATATATACGAATATGCAGAGGCAAAATCACTATTTTTTACATATTATTCACATCAATGTGGTTCTCAGTATAGACCAGATATATTTTATATTTAAATTGATAGACCTGGAAAATTAGATAAAATTAAAGTTGTCACATGCCCTTTATCTGATCATAATACAATTACATTTGAATTGAAAATGCATGCAAAACAATGTATTGCTATTAGTAGAATTCCATCATATATAACTGACTTGACAGATTTTAAAATCAATTTAAACCTTTATAAATTTAAATCTGAGGATGTATCAAAGATGTGTGAGATTCTTTAAAATCACATCTATATGGCAAAGTGCTATCCTAGTATATTAATAAAAACATGGAATAAAGAATTATTAGATCTACACATGAAAACTGATAAAGACATCCAACAGAGTAACACAAATTTAGCAAAAGATCTTGATGAGACAAATTAATATTTAGAAACATTACATCATAAAACTATGATTAATTTAGAGATGATTAAAATTAGTTCTTATCCTATAAATCCTAATACCAAGTAGAATAGCAAATAGAACAAAGAATATTGTTAAATCTAATGACATAAAAGACATTTATATCCCTGGAACTAGAAAAAGATTTCAGATTAGAAGGCATTCTAAATACCTTTAACATACATCTTAATTCAATTAATGTATATGGTTGGTAATAGAAACACAAAGTATAATGAAATCTTTTTTTACGAAACATATCAAAAACAAGTTAATAGACGATCAGATAAAATGAATAGATAAACCAATTTCATTGTCAGAACTGGAAACTCAAATTAATAAATTAAATTTAAGGAAAGCACGTGGAATCAACAGTATCATTCCTTAGATGTGTAAACTGTTACCTAAGGAAGCATTGTCAGTATAGAGAGTCTTTGGATTAGCTAAAGAAAGAAAAAAATATTCCCCCATCATGGAAATATACATTCATTTCTCCAATTCTAAATTTGGATAAAGATGGAAAAAGAATGTTCATCTTATAGACCAATATCCCTGTTAAATGTTGATTATAAGATTGTTATGGCTATACACACTAACAGAATTAAACAATTTCTACCTTTGCTGATTGATGAAGATCAAACTGGCTCCGTACTGAATAGAAACACATATAATATTAAAAGAGAATATAAATAGTGTCTTTGACTCAGTACACTGGGATAATTTAATGCTGGCCTTGAAAGCATTTGGTGTTTCACAAGATTTTATAAAGTTTGTTAGATTGCTGTACAAAAATTCTTTGGCTTTTATAAAGATAGAATTGTACACATCTATGGGATTACAGTTACTAAGGGTACTAAGCAGGGATGTCCTTTGTCTCCATTGTTATTTGCCCTGCTCATAGACCCATTTGCAAATTGTATCAGATGGAATGTATATACTTTAGTAATTATTTAATTTTGAAAATGCAGTTGTTTGCAGATGATATTTTGTTAACTCTAAATGATTATAGTAACTTGTTACAAGTTTTATTTGAAATGATGGAATTTTTCTAAATATTTCTGACCTTAAATTTAACAATATTGAAATTAGGATATTACTTATAAATTGTAATAAGAAAACATTGGTAAGTTTTCTAAATGTATAGTTCTAGGTAACATAATTAAGTTTATAGGGATTAGACTATCAAATGATATTAATGAAACATTAATAAGCCATTACATCATTATTTTAAATAAAAGTAAATATCTTACAGATGGAATACTTTTTTACAATGCAAGATAGGATTTTATAGCTTACACAAGCTATTTCTTCTTTCTAAAGAATGTATACATCAGTTCAGTAAATTAATGTTAAATTGTTTATGGTATCCCAATAAGACAGAATAGCATTAAATCATCATCTAAAAGATTGGACAGCGGGTGGAATTAGACTTCCAGATATAGAAATGTATACTTTATCATCTGTTAAGATAGTAACATTATGGTTAAATTCTTCTTCTGCTAGATGGAAACAAATTATGGAAGTTATTTGGTTAAAATCAAATCACTCATTGCCACTTCAGTTTAGTAAAATATTTTCCAACAATTTTCATTGGATGATCTTCTGGGGAATAAAAATAAACATATATGTTCTAAATATATAACACATTAAATATATTTAAAAATTATCTGAACAAAATTCCAGCAATATTAGAGCGTGGTTATTCTACCACACAGGATAATATTAATACTTTTGATATCACTAAAATGACTATATTTAAGGAGAAACATTTAATATATTGCCATCAGCTAATGGATTCTGAAAAAGTTCTCCCTATTAAGCACATTATGAGTAACTATGATATACGTAGTGAAATGTGGCTAGTAATACAAGCTTTGAGGCAATATATTATTTGCAAGCTAGAGTTAATGCATATAACTATCAAGGATACTGTTCCGTAATGTATAGAATTTATTATCGGAAATTCAAACAGTAATAGGAAAAGGGTACTTATCTAAAATATATAAAGTAATCAAAAATACAAAATTATATTATAAGGATAGTTTTTGGGATTATTACAGAGCAATAAATTCCTAATGAAAATAAGAAGTTAATACTAATTTCTTCAAAGCAAACTTCTCTTTCATTGCAATGCAAGTTTTTTTTTGGAAATTTATACATGGAACCTTTATTACTCTTCATAAAATGAAAGTAATGTTTAAGCAAGATATTTGGTGTTGGAGATGTAAAATTAAATTGAAAGCAAATTGGCAAATTATGTTTTACAATTGTAAGTTGCATAAAACTTATTTATTTTTATTTTATTTTACATTTGTTTATCGGGATAATCCGACTGGACACATGTCCATTTACAGCGAAGGCCCAGGGAGAAAACCTCCACATTCAGTACAGAAAACAAATAGTTTAGCAATTTGATAACCATATGATTATCTATACAGAAGTAAAAAATTGACAATAGATAAAAATACAACTTTTGATACAAAAAAATTTGATACTAGATAAAAAATACAACTTTCGATACAGAAACAGAAATTAATAGTAGATAAGCATTATACCTGACTATAGAGACAGAGACTACTTATAGAAATTAATTAGTGTAAGTTTAGCATGAGCTAGTATAACTTTTAGAAACTTGAGCAGAAAATATAATTCCTGATACTGTAGAAAAATAGGTAATGCATGGACATAGCCAGGAATTCATTAAGTGCGATTTAAGTGAGTTTTTGAACAGCGTAATAGTGGAGGCAGCAAATAAAGCAGGGGGAAGGTTATTCCAGGATTTAGCTATGTTATGGGAGAATAGTGCTTTACCTGCAGTGTTGTTAGCCTTAGAGATACAAAGGAGTGATTTGTCAGTGGAGTGAAGGGGACAATTTGATTTGTAGGGCGAAAACTTGATTTTTTTTTCTGTAGATTGTTTTTAATGACATATTTCAATTAACCAAATCTTTGATTTTGTTTAATGTTCCAATACCTAAATGTGTTCCCAGATCAAAATATTCACTTTTATGGAGTTATAAGCTATAGCACATAAAGTAATCACTATGAACTGGAAGAGTAAGACTTCTCCTTTGTTCAAAGAATTCAAGAATATTGCGATTTTAATGCATCTCAACTGAAATTGTTTAGCATCAAGATGAGAACTGATAGAATAACTTTGTACTACAACTCCTGGTTAAAAGTAGGAGATACTTGAGAAAACGGATTGTAACATGATGTGAAAAAGAATTGTATACTATAAGACCAACAATTGTTTTTTTCAAAGTAGACACCTTTGTAAATAGTTTTAAGTTATTTTGACTTATTTTTATGACGTTTTTATACCTGTGGGGTTAATTTGTTCAAACCTTTCTATTTTTTTTTGTTTCCTATTATGAATTGTTTATTTTTTATTATTAATAAAAATATTTGGAAAAAAGGTGTGCAGGATTGCACATTTCTTGGGGTAAGGAAATGTGCCCTTTCACCAAGATTGCTCAATCTCAGCATTAGTATATATAATTAGCCATGGGTTAAGGGGGGGATGAGCTATGGAAAAATGCTTTATTTATTTATTTTTTAAGCTTAAGTTTTATATACTTTGAGATTGTTGCTAAGCACAGGGGTAATAGCATGTCTTTTTGTCTTCAACTTTGTTGATCTTTGGGTGTTTTGGTTAATTTCAGTAGACACATATTTATATTTAATCTATAGTGTGCATACATGTGTGTGTGTGTGTGTGTGTGTGTGTGTGTGTGTGTGTGTGTGTGTGTATGGGTGATAGTTTAATGCATCCAGTAGAAGCAGTGGTATTAGTAAGAACTGAGTGGGAGACACAGTAGTCACAGTGATAATAATGTAAAAGTGATATTATCCAGAGTAGTCATCGAAAATACAGAATACTTTTTTTCAGGTCAAATCTGATACATATAAACTTGGTTTTATATTGTTGCAAGACTCTAAATCCATGGCAATTTAGCAAATTTTAACTTTAGAATGACCGGTCAAAAAAAATCATTGCAACAAAACAGACAAACATGTTAAACATGTTAACAGTTAATGATGTTGCCTCATTTTGGTCAAAGGAAGAAAAACATGCAGTTGTAATTCTGATGGACAGTTTGCTTTCATCTGGTTTAGAATTTATGTAGTTTAGATTTTCTGGGGTAGTGTTGTGATCAAAATTGGAACTTTTTCAGAGACAGCCCAGTTGAGTACATCACAGTTCAAGTAAATAGCAGTTACATTCAAACTAAGCAGTTACATTCAGACTAACAAAGTAAAATGAGATCTAGATTAATAGTTCGTTCTATGGCTGGATGACAGTTAATACATGGTTCAAAGAAATAATGCATAAGATTTGCTACAGTAAATGTTACAGTATTTACACAATTGTCATTATTAGCATATGTTTACATTTCATTTCAGAAATGTGGTTATGTGATAGGGAGTTAAGATGTAGGGTAGATGTAAATTTGAGAACACCAGAGGAATATAGTAATCAGTTTCCTAGGCAAGTTCTTCCATTGTATAGTCCTAATCTGATAGAACATCATCTTTGATACTTGTCAAGATTGTCGCTATTTGAGTAAATGCAGTTATTTTGTAATTGATTGTAATATCATCTGTCTAGCCACCTCATGTGGAATGAGATGCTGTTAGTATTTGAAATACCCTTAGCAGGTGTAAAGAATTTTATTCGTTGCCAAGTTACAGAGAATAAATCATGAAAAATCAAAACTTTGTCTTCTAAACATTTTCTTCATGTTACTATGAATATGTTTTTATTTGGTCACATTCACTAAAATAGTATGTGCAACTGTTCTCTGATCACCTACATTTTATGTCCTCCTTGTATGTGATAGATCATCACGGCAGTTAATGACTCCACAACCTTGCTGTAAATTCATGGGTAGTTAAGAGGCTTGCAGTCCACAGGACTATTGAAGAGCCAAGCCCAAATTCCCAGTTGCTCCCTGTCACTGCCTGGTTAAGTGTCTTGTTAAAGGTCACAAGCCCTAATGTAACTCCTTATTATACACTCCAGAGCAGTGTGTCCCAGTTTAAGACCTCTGATACACTAGCGCTTAAGTAAATTAACTTGCACATCTAAACACTTCTGGGAAAGCCTGACACAGATTTCCAACTGTATCCTTTCCCCGAATGATTTGGTAAAATGCTGCCACCAATGAGAGCATCTACATGCCCATTCAAAGGGGTGTCCAGTTATTAAAATTGGATATCAAAACAAATGGTAGCATATGACCTAAAGCAGCCAGGCTTTTGTTATGGCATGGGAATTATCAAAGCCGGTATAAGCACTCTCAAATCACTAAGAATATCCTAACTGACCAACTTCAATGTAAGATAATAAAAATATTTAATAGTGAGCAAAACTGTTAAAAATGTAAAACAGTAATTTCAATAAACAGAATTCAGTCACCAGGAAAATGAAATTAATACTGAAAGAAATCCAGTGTTTAGAAAAAAATCTAACTAATTATCTATAATTTCCTATCTAACTGAAGAACACTGTCCCTGATCTAAACTAGATATTACAACAGAGCAAAGTCAGGCTTACAGTTCTTGATGAGTCCCTTGGGTATCCACTGCTCAGTACAACTGTGAACTCAACTCAGCTGTGAACTGAACTAAACTATTTAAACTGTGTTCAACAGGCTTTTGTATAAACTAGGTTAACTGTCTTAACAGTTCCATTTCTTATTTTCATTTCACTCTTTGAAAGTCAACAAACAGCTGGTTTGAAAGTTCCATCCTGTCAACAGTCTTTGAAAGTAAACACAGAGCAACTGGAAACATTCCAATGACATCATCTGAAGATCAGTTGACTCTGACACAGCCTGCATTTAGGATCTCCTTCCCAAGACATGCAAAAGGACACTGTTCAATTTTTAAAACATCCTGTAAAACAATGTTTTAATCAACATACAAAAACTTATTTACAGTGCCATGGCTAATCATGCTGGCATATAGTACACAGGTTAATCTGAAATTTTGTACAAAACATAAGCCAGACATGCTAGCACAGATGACAGTGTCTACTTTCTTCAATCCTCCCTCCCCCCCATGACTCAAGCATGATTTTCAAGCAACCGTTGGAAAACGAGCTTGAGAAAAATGGGTCTGTCTAAAAATATATCAACCCACTCCTCTCCTGGACAATCAGTCTCTTTTGGCATTGTTAACCCCACTGTGGTGCTGTATCATCATGTCTTATGCTTGCACCCTTAGACTCCACCTCAGTAACTTGGCATTCTGCTTACTGACTCTATTTAGCTGTGTTAAAGAGTTATGATCTGCGAGTACAGTGAATTTTCTTCCATATAGATAGGACTGCAACTTCTACAATGCCCACACTATGCTAGATATTCTTTCCCCACAGCTTTCTTCCCTAGGTTGAAGTCATTGGATAAGATATGCCACTAGGTGCTCTTTTTCCTTCTGAGGAAACTTGGCTGAGTACAGCCCCCACCCCATAATTTGAAGCATCAACTTGCACAACAAATTCCTTGATGTAATCTGGGCTGGCTAACACAGGGGGTCCTCCCAAAATCTCTCAAGTTTTTGGAATGCCTGCTCACAATCTGTCGTCCACACTATCTTATCCAGTTTATTTTTCCTAGTTAGGTCAGTAAGGGGTGCAGCTATTGTACTATAATTGGGCACACATTTTCTGCAGTACCCCGCTCTCCTTAGAAATGCTCTCACTTGCTTTTTAGTAACAGGAACTGGCCATGTTTGAATAGCTTCCACTTTGACATGTTCTGTCCCAGTCTTACCACTCTGTGTTCTAAGTGACCTCTGCTATATCCACCTGACACTTTCTGGGTTTAATGGTTAAACTTGTCCTTTTAAACTAGTCTGCAAATCCATGTAGCATAGTCTTTAATGAAGAGTTTAGCCTCTTCACAAGGCCATTAGTCAGGGGATGATAGGGTCATTAAATGTTTCACCCCACAATGCTTCCACAGAAAAAGTCTGCAGGTTTGACATGAAGTTGGCACCTCGACAGTCAGTATCTCCCTCAGAAAGTCTACCCTGGTGAAAGTTTCTAGCAAAGTATTTGCCACCTTTTCTGCCTCAACAGATGACAGAGCCACCGCCTCGTGGTATCTGGTAGTATAATCTACACAAGATATATTTCTTCCCTGTAGAAATTATACTCAGGGGTCCAACAATATCCATGGTCATCCTCTGAAACAGCTTCTCAATAACAGGCAAAGGCATTAATGGAGCCTTGACGTTTCCCCTGCCTTGCCAACTTTTTGGCACTGTTCACAACTCCTACAATATCATACCATATCCTTTGCAATCCGAGGCCAGTAAAAATTCTGCTTAATATGTCTCTTTGTACATTTTATATACATATGACCCGAGAAAGGGGTGTCGTGCTATGACTAAAAGTGGCAGATAGTAAGCTCTAGGCACTACCAACTGCTCTATTACCTCACCTTCTAGCCTACCTTCAGGAGTTCACTCTCTGTACAACAAAGCTTTGTTCCAGTGTACAGTCTCCCCTCTTCCTAAGCATCAGGTGCGCCTTCTTAGCCACCGCCCTCAAGCTTTGTAATGTAGGGTCTGTAAGTTGAGCCTATCTCAACTCTACATTTGTGACCTTCCCCTGCTCCTCTTCCACAGGAAGCCTAGTAACCTCCGATAGCTGTGCCTCACTGTCAATCTGGGTACTATCCCTCACCTCCATCCTTGCAGTCACTGTGTCCAAGGGAACATCAGTACCTACCAGCAGCTGTGGCTCACTTTCAGAGTTAATGCTACCAGATAGCTCCTTCTCTGAAACAGCCACACCACCAGCCCCAGCTTCTGGTATGTGATCTATCTTTATCTCTCCCAGGCTGCCGGACCTACATGCCTGTCTCCAAGCCTGACTGTATGTCACTGCATGCACACAAGATACTGCATCATCAAAGTCATTCCCTATCAGGACATCTGCAGGAATATCCTCAAACACACCTACCTGCATGCTTCCTCTTCCACCCTCCCAGTCAAGATGAACCCTGCTCAAAGGTATTTGGAATGGTGTCCCCTCCCAGAGCTGTAACTGGAGTAGACTGTCCAAACAAGCACTGCTCTTCTGTAACCATTGCAGACCTCATAATGTGTATATATCAGAATCTGTGTTTCTCTTAGCAATGATCTGTTTACCATCTACTAAGATGGGATATAAATTTTGGTGATAGTTTAGCACCTCTGTTTTTTCTAACAACTTACCACTGGCAGTTTATCATCCCCACTTGCAGGCTTCCTCACCTTTTGTTTTTCAGACATTTGGCTGCAATGTGGCCCCTCTGGTTACATTTGAAACATCTAATCCCAAACCGTGTACTTGGACTAGTAGTTTCCCTTGTTACTGGTGTACTCTGTTGGACAGGTTTAGACTGCTTCCCATGGGTTCTCTTATGTCTGTGTGCAGCACTGGGTATATCTTTCTTATGCACTGGTGCTTGGCTTGCTAAGTAGAGATCCCCTTTTCTCCCTAACTCCTCTGCAGAGTTACACTCTGCTAACCACATTCTCATGTCATCAGGCAAAGTACTGAGGACTTGTTCCTTCACCAAAAGTCTGCCAGTCCCTCAAAAGTGTGACCTGACACTTATTCATCCATCTGTGAAAGTAAGTACTTAAATCAGCAATATAATCATGTACACTTTTATCTGTCTTGTGTCTATGTTCATGAAACTTTTTTCTATAAGCTTCAGGTGTTAGTTTAAAACAGTCAAGAAGACATGTTTTAACTTTGCCAAAATTCAAACAGTCTACATCAGATAGTTTTGACATGGCCTGAACAGCTTTGCCATGGAGTAAGGGATTCAGAAGCTGAACCCAAAGCTCACAGTAATCAACATACTGT
This sequence comes from Protopterus annectens, assembly GCF_019279795.1. Lineage (NCBI taxonomy): Eukaryota > Metazoa > Chordata > Ceratodontiformes > Protopteridae > Protopterus > Protopterus annectens. Next base: position 1,748,332,613 of record NC_056725.1, read on the forward strand.
CTACATATGGTCTCAAATATATGAATAAAACTACCAGTCATCCCCATCCCTACTGAGATTTACAGCTTCTAGGGTCTGGTTATTCCCTTCCCCATTACCTCTTTGACCCCCTGGAAGGGTAAGAAGCTCCATTTCTTGCCAATGCTGCCTCTCATTTTCCTTGCCTTCTGAATGCCTCAGTCTCTCTGCTGATTGCATTTCAAGATGTTTGGCTTCCATTTCATATTGACACTGCTTCTCTTCAGTCTCCAGACATCGCATTCTGTCCTTGTCCTCCAGTCGTTTGGTCTCCAGGTGCAGTCTCTCTAATTTCAGACTGATTTTCAGGTCCTCTGGGGAAAAGGTGGACTATCCTGTCTCAGCAGGTTGCATATCCCTAGCACCAAACCTGATATCCTCTGAACTGCTGGTCTGATCTGTGGCTGTAGCTAAGGCTGAGATCATTGCTTCCTTAGTCAGATTGACATGCACCAGTCCTCTGGCTTCACACTCCGTGGCCAACTGGTTCTTTGTCAGCTTACTGTAATCTTCTGCTGATATCTTTGCCTGCTGTCCCTGACTAATTAACTAACTAAAAATAAATAAAACTGTGGTGGACTGAGATTCTGTATGTTTACCTTATGGCTGTTGTGAGTGCACACCTTAATGACAGCTACCCACAGGCTACTGAAGTCCAGTTGAAAATCCCACTAAGCTGCAACCAGATATGTAATGTCCAGTTAATATCCCAATGAACTGCCACCAGTATGTGAGGTCTGGTTTTAATATCCTGCCGAACTGCCACTAATATGTGACATCCCCTACTATCCTGGGTCAGTAACTAAGGAACTTCAATCCTCACTACTGACTCAATGAGACTGTCACTTAAACAGGAGTAATATTTCAAAATTTCCCCTAAGAGCACAACAGGAACATGCTCTGTAACCTGGGACTGGTCTCTATACCTCTGTCCACCCCTAACGTAACTCCTTATTACACACTCCAGAGCAATGTGTCCAAGTTTAAGATCTCTGATACACTCGCATTTAAATAAATTAAATCTCACACATCCAAACACATCTGGGAAAACCTGACACATTTCCAGCTGTGTCCCTTCCCCCAAATTATATGGTAAGATGCTGCAACCAATCAGAGCGTTTACATGCCCATTCAAAGGGATGTCCAATTAAAATTTGATATCAAAACAAACGGTAGCATATGACCTAAAGCAGCCAGGCTTTCAGAGTGGCCCGGGAATTATCAAAGTGGGTATAAGCACTTTGAAATCATGAAAAAATACACTAATTGACCAGCCAAAATGTAAGATAATAAATATATTTAGTGTGTGTTGTGTCTTTCTGCTTTTCCTGGTTAGTAGTGGGAAAAAAAAATGATTAAAAATGTAAAACAGTAATTCAGTAAACAAACAGAATTCAATCACCAGGTAAATGAAATTAATACTGAAGGATACAAATCCAACATTTAGAAAAACTGACTAATTAGCTATAATTTGCTGTCTAACTGAAGAACACTGTCCCTGATCTAAACTAAATATTACAACAGAGCAAAGGCAAGCTTAGAGTTATTGATGAGTCCTTTGGATATCCACTGATCAGTACAACTAAAGCTACTCAATGTATTTTTAATCCTGAAGGTAATATGTTGTTACTACCTGTATATACATACTTGCATGGATTTACAAGTCTCAAGCGTTATGTGATTGCTGTATTGCTTTGTCTGTAACCTGTGTGTAATTGCCATCCACTAATTGTTCTAATAATTGTATGCGCACATGTACCTTGGAGCTTTACTCCCCGGGACTCCACTGAAAATGGGCATTCATCCAGTTGGACCATCCCGGTTAACAAATGTAAAACAAATAAACTGTAAACTATGAAGTTAACTCAACTGTGAACTGAACTGAACAACAACTGCTTAAACTGTCTTCAGCAGGCTCTTTTATAAACCAGGCTAACTGTCTTAACTGTTACTGTTCATATTTTCATTTCACTCTTTGAAAATAAAAACAGCATTTTTGAAAGTTCTGTCCTGTCAACAGTGTCTGAAAGAATACACAGAGCAACCGGAAACATTCCAGTGACATCATCTGAAGATTAATTGACACTGACACAGCTTGCATTTAGAATCTTCTTCACAAACATCCGCAGTTAAACATGTAAAAGGACACTCTTCAATTTTTAAAACATCCTGTACAAACAGAGTGTTAATCAACATCCTGGATTCACTCCACTGCATTCAGCACATCGGGTGAGTGCCCTGCAGCACTTGTTCTTTCCATAGCAGGTATGGGTTTTCTGGGATCGGGTTGCTAGCCCAAGGCCCAACCCTCCTCAGAGGGTGCACCATACACTCGCATGCACACACTCACACCTAGAGCCAATTTAGTGTGTCCAATCCCACCTACTGCATGTCTTTGGAATGTGGGAGGAAAACCAGAGCACCCAGAGGAAACCCACATGAGGTTGCAGGGAGGACATGCTGAGTCCACACAGAAGGCACCCCAGCTGAGAATCAAACCAGGAAACCTCTTGCTGTGAGGCGACAACTCTAACCGCTACACCACTGTGCCATCCATTAATCAACATACAAGAACGAACTTACAATACCGTAGCTAGTCACACTGGCATATATTACACAGGTTAATCTGAAATTATGTACAAAGCTTCAGCCAGACATGCTAGCACAGATGACAGTGTCTTATTTCTTCACATGTACCATGACAATAACCATCCTTAGGCTCTACCAACCTTTTCAAGGAGATCAAGGCCTGTAAGTCTCAGAAATGTATTTTAGTGCACTCGCTCATTTGTTTCAACTACATTTGAAGGCCTTTTGAAGGCTAACGTAGAGTCACGTTGCTTAACATGCAAAGGTAGTCTAATCCAGAGCAGGGGAGTCACTTGGTAATGAACCTATTTCTCCATTTAGTTGGCTACAGTATTTGATATAATAAGAAAAAGGAGGTGACTGGTAATGGGATCTCCTGAGGGCATTGAAATCAAGGCACAGTCTCCCCTCAAGAGCCCATATGATAAAGTACAGGCACAGTGATTCCAGCCTTTCCTTTTAACTAACATTTTTGAGGCCTGAGATCTGCATTTTTTGTGTCTAGTGAGATACATAAAGGGAACATTATATTCTATAATGAGACTAAGCAAGGCAGAGAGTACATGGGAACAGTAACTTCCCTGGTTTTAGAAAATATGCACTTTGTGATTAATTGTGAGATATAGAAGGATTTTCTGACTACAGTTGCTACAGCCCAGGTGCCCAGCCAAGTCCCTAATCACAGACTCCATGGAGAGTGTGGTGTCATTGATACAGTAGGTAGTAGGAATTTGTTGTTTTCTGAAAGCAGTGATACTGCATTTCATAGCATTTACTTTGAGCCCTTTTTTTAGTGCACCATTAGTTAATGTGTGCTTGTCCCATTTGAAGGGTGTTGGTATCATTGGTTGATTTAACTGCTATGCCCAGCTTACAATCATTGGCTAAGCTAGTCATCCAGAGATCCTTGTTTAGGACATAGAAATAAATAACTACCAAAAAGGAGGGGGCCTAGAACTGAACTCTGGGGAATACCACTAGTCATGTTTTTCCTAAATGAGAAGATATCACTGACCCTGCCAACATGTGTTCTGTCCTTTAAACAGTTTGCAGTTCATCTTTCCACATAGGAATCACTGTTTTAGCTTATTAACAATCCTGCTATGTGGTGTTGTGCTATACATCTTTTACCATGTTCAAGTAGGCAGCATGAACAGTGTGATCACTGTCCGCTGCTTGCATGTTATTTTCAAAGAAGCTCACCAGATTTAGCCGGTATGACCTGCCTTTAACAAATCTTAATTGTTGTGGGTCAAGCTTGATCAAATTTTTACTGTCCTGGTTTATGAATTCAGTGATGTGTTTTGTGGGTTACAAATAGAACTAGCAAGGCTAATAGGTCTCTAGTTACCTGGATCAATAATAGGGCCACCTTTGTGAGGGGGCATTACAGCTGCAGTGAGCTATGGCGCAGGAGCATATTCTGCTGCAAGGTTTAGATTGAACAACTTGAGGAGATCAGCAAGAGCCCGCTTGACAAGATTTATTAGACAACCCAGTAATGTTGTTGGGAACCACTGAAGAGGTGCATTTTTTTCTTGGAGAGTGTTTTAATGATCTGATTCTGTGGCAATCATTTCAGTAATTTTGAAAAAATTGCATTGGAGCAAAATGCCATTCAAAATGCAGACTCCAATATAAATGTATGAACTATGTTATGAACCCAGTTATCAAGATTTTTTAAATAGATATAATAATTTAGACTGTCTAATTAATAGTGAGTTTATTCCACATACACATCATAGAATGTGATACTTTGTTCTAGCAACAGTTCTACGTCTTCCAATTTTAAATGAATAGTTACACCCCTAGTAATTTGAATAGAATCTCTAAGCTTAATGTTTATTAATAATCAGAGCTCCTCATTCCTTAATGCTCCATAAGCTAGACACCACTTTCCTCACATAAACCTATAACATATGGAAAAAAGACCTTAAATTTACAGTCTAGCTTGATATGGAAGAATTTTCAACCCATAAATTCTTTGTAAATTTCCTCTGTATTCCTTCCAAACATATATGCACAAAACATCACATTATATTCAATAATAGGTCAAACATATGCAATAAATATTTTTAAATAATTCTTTATTCCCTGAAATAAAGTTCTTAAAAATTAAGGATACAACTTTGAGCATTTCCATTGTAATTACTTGAACGTGTGATCAAAATTTTGAATTATTACAAATTCTAATGTCCAAATCATTATATTCTAACTAATTTGAGAAAACTGTGGTTCCTAATTTCACCTCAACAACCAAACTAGGTGTGTCAGAGTAATGGAACCCCACATTTATTTTTATTAATATATAGCCTATTGTAATTTAACCAAAATGCTACTTTACTCAAATGCAGATTAAGTTCTTCTGTATTCCTTGATGATATTATAACTTGTTCAGATCTGATATCATCTGCATATTTTGCTGTGCAGATAGACGAATACTTTGGTATCTGAGAAAAAAATATATTTTAAATAACACTGGACAAAATACTGAGCCTTGTAGGACCTTTATGTATCTCAGCCCAATTAGATAAGTCTTAATTCTGTCTGTCCCTCCGACTCAGCCAGTTTAAAACCCAGCATATAATCTATGGATTTATCAGCTTTTCATGCATTATATCAATAATTAGATTTTGAGGAATACTGTCAAAAGCCTGATGAAGATCAATATACACAACAACAGATAAACCCTGATCCAAGTTCAAAGTGGGTTCATATTATATGATAGAAAGCTAGAAGTAGCGAACGATGTATAATCGAACTCAAATGCATGAAACCACAACATTTTGAAGGAACAGATCAGCAAATTTTTTCACAGGGAAAAAATGTGCTTCTTCCAAAAAAAACCCAAAACAAACAAAAGAAAAGAATGTACAGGCAACATAAAGTGTGTGTGGGGGGGCTGTGCCCCCCTCCACCTTAAATATACCAACTCCGAGATCGGACCACAGTGAAGAAAACAGCAAAGTCTGGAGAACAGCCTGGGAAAAAAATCACTGATCCATTCCTTTGATATTCTGTGGTTTTGTGCATTTAGGTTTGACAAATGAGCGTTCGCTATTTCTAGCATTCACGTAATAGGAACCCGTTCAAAGTAACAGGCTCATAAAAAGTTGTCATATTAGTAAATGTTGATCTATTGTAGGTAAACCCATGCTGAGGCAGATCCAACAAACACTCCTTTAAATCAGAAGTCTAAACAGATAGTAAACATCTGCCAAAACTCTTACCCCCACCAATGGATTTAGACTAAAACTGGCCTATAATTAGAGATATTATCCACCGAACCACCTTTGTGAATAGGTATAACATCTGCACAATTCCAGCTTATAGAGACATAGCCATGACATAACACTGTATTTAAAGAAAGATGCAATAATTTTAGAAATATATTTAGCATAAGTAACCCAAAATCCTGGTAAGTTGTCAGGACTTGGAGAACTATCCTGTCTTATGCAGCCCAGCGATTTTATTACAGTGTCCAAACTAAGAAATGGGCATTAGTAAATATCCTCTAAGGTATTCCTAACAAAACAATTGACCCTATTTGTGGACTCACTCACAAGAAAATGTTTATTCAGCAACTCATCCAATTCTGCTCCTTCATGTAATACTTTTGTATTCACAATAATAGGACCCACTCCATGTTTTTTCATCTTTAACTTTCTGAACATAAGAATAATATTTCTTTGTTGAGATATTAGGCAAAATATGTTCTTCATACTCACATTTTTCAGTAACGAGCTCTTCAATTTCCTACTAAATTATAAGCTCTTATAGCTGTAGCAGTCTTGTATATTTTCCTTATACTAAATATCTTCCTTTTTTTTTTCAATAGTTTAGAATGTGTTTTGCTCCCCCGAGGGAGTGAGTAGGTCTCATATTTACAAGCTATAGTTTGTCTGCAGTGATTTAAATGTTCACAGCATGTGCACTCAAAACTATTCCACATACTAACCAAATCATCAAGACTTCTGATAGGTAGAGCAAATGTGTTTATGAGCTCAGCTGTACTTAAAGGTTTGGGAGAGAGTGATTCAGGGGTGTCTGAAGTGGGGAGAGAAATTTGCAGAAACTTATTTGCTAGTACATTGGCAATGTCTTTAGCATTGGAATAGGAGGCTCCATTATGGTAATTTGAAGTGATTCCCCCTAGTGAGATGGAGAAGGAGGAACCAGTACTGCCTGGGCCAAAGGGAGTTGTCAGCTTGTCCCTCTGGATCTTCAGGAGAACTTTTGGGATCAAGGCAAAGAGTGGGAAGCTGTAGAGGAATTCCCCCCATCCCCCAGGCCTGGTAGCAAGGGGTCCTGGAGCAGAACAATCTGAGTTCTCTGTTCTGATTGCAGGCAAAAAGATCTGTTTGAGGAGTACCCTACTTGTGAGCTGTGTCCAGAAAAAAACTCTGTGTAGCATCCATTTCTGAGGGTCTTCTCTGGATCTGTTGAGGGGGGGGTCTGTGAGGGCATTATTATTTGACATTATGTAAACCACCTGTAGGGACAGGTTTCTTTTTATGGCTGTGTCCTGTGCCATCAGAGCTAGCCTGCAGTGCTGGAAAGACTTGGTGCCCTAACGTTTGTTGATGTACCACATGACAGGTGTTGTCTGTGAATGCTTTAGAGGGCCTGGGCTCCAAAGGTGAGATAGTACATGTAGGGCTTAGAAAATGTCTTTCTTCTCCTTTTCATTGATGTGTACCTCAATTTCACTGGGGGATCACTGTCTCTGAAGTGTTGGGGAGCCTGTTCATGCCAAACAAACCAGGTCAGATGAGTCTGTATGGAGGTTTTGGGTGGATATGGATGGAAAGAAGGGAACTTCTGTATTGAGTTACATCTGAGAGATCCACCATTCCAGTTCCTTGTTCAGAAAGGTAAAAGAGAAATTTGAAATTCCATAGGGTGACAGTGTTGAGATCAAAGGCACTTCAAGTATCACAGGATCTTCCTCATGTGTAATCTGGTATAAGACTATCAGAATTGTGGCTGACGTGCACTAGGAATGTTAGATGCTCTCTTACTGGGGTTGTAAATAGGGGGAGAGCAGGGACTGGAAGTAAGTGGTCAGAGAGAACTTTCCCCTGCCGGAGTCTGGGAAGACATTGCACTCTGAAGACGTGCAAACTGTTTCTAAGTACAGGTTTCTTTCTGTTACTTTATCCCATGCAATGAGTGCCAGCCAAAGCACCTGGTAAAACTTGGTGACCCTCTCAAGTTTGACATATCAAATGACAAAGGAGTTGTCTGTAAATACCTTCAGGGGGCCTAGGCTCCAGAGGTGAGGATAGGTTTGGAAGGATGATTAATTTGGTATCTAGAAAATGATGCAAGAAAAATATGTTTGAAATCTTGCATGATTTTGCCTGCAGAGTTTTAGTATTCAGTCTGCAACCTAGAAAATATCTTGGGACAGTGTCAGAGGAAACCTCCTGGGGATGGGGTGAATCCCAGTCTTTCCAGTAAAGACATAGTGAATTTGAGATGCAACAGTGGAGTTTCCTAGCATGAGGTCAAGATTAGAAGGTCATCCAGGTAGGGGAAAATTTTAACCTTCTTGGTTCTGCAGAAGGCAGTAGCTTGGGCTAGGTACTTTGTAAAGACTCTTGTAGACAATCCAGATGGTAAAGCAGAGAACTAAAATTGCTCTGAAGAGACAAACCTCAAGAGTTTCCTGCTGGCAAAGTGAATAAGGATGTACATGTCTGCATCCTTCAGATCAAGAGTGACTGGGAAAACCTTGGGAAGTGTTCAAGAGAAGATAGGTCTGAAGAGAGCATCTTGAAAGATGAAACTTCCAAAAAGGTGTTGAAGTTTGACAAATCCAGAATGAGCTTTCAAGTTCCAGCCTTACTGGTGACCAGGAAGAGTCTTGAGTAGAAACCTTTTCCCTGGCCATGATGAAGAGCTGGTTCTATAGTACCCTGGGAGAGAAGATCCTGAACTAAGAGGGGATGAGATTGACTGTGGGGGAGGGGGATAACTTCTTTTGAATAGGGGTGTTCTTTCCAAGACATTTTGTAACTATATTGTATGATGGACAAAACCCATTTTTAGTGATACAGTCCAAGGCTTGTTGGCAAATACTGTCTTTGGGATAATGGAACCTTTGGAGTGATGCAGGAGGAGGGCAGAAATGGTCAGATAATAGTGTTTTTTTTTCTGAAAAAAAGAGGCTTTTCCACACTTGAATTCCCACTGTGGTTTTTCCTGGTATACTTTGTTTTTTACCCTTTTGAGGGGGCCTTTTTTCCCCACAACAAATGTAGTAGGTTTTAAAGGATAATTCCTTTAGTATCTAGAGAATGCAAGAAAAATCTATTTGAAATTCTGCATGATTTTGCCTCTTTTCCTGCAGGGGTTTTAGAGAGTTCAGTAGCTGAAGGACCAAAAAAGTTCCCTATGAAAAGAAGAGTCCACTAATTTGGCCTTGACATCTTCAGGGAGGGACTGAAGGTGAAGCCAAGCAAGCCTGCAGATGACTGAACTGGTGACTGCAACCCTGGAGGAAGCCTCCATAGAATCATAGCTGCATTTAATGGAGTGTCTGGCTACTTGAGTGGCATTATTGAGCATGTTAGTTCAGATTAGTTCAGTTAGATGTTGGTTCAGAGTCCTCAATGTCAGTAAGAGTCTTAATCAGGTTTTTCAGAAGAAATTATAAATACTTATTCGTCTTTGGTAGTTTAGTGCTCTAAATGCCAGGATGGCAGAGGTGTAGACTTCTTTGCCATACCTGTTGAAGGCCCTACTTGTCTCTAATAGATGACAGCATATTGGATGCAGGGAGGAGTTTGCTGGCCTTATCTCTGTTGAGAAAAAAAGCTGAGGGGTCTACTACAGGACATTTGTAAAGGAATTTCATCTTTTCTGGGATCTTGTAGAACCTGTCTGGTTTCTTGGGTACTGGTGGCTGAGGGCCTAAGCTAATAGACGTGGAGTCGAAAGCATCCAAGAAGGTTTGCAGGATAAGGGGAACAGCTGAAGGTTTAGGGACCCCTTACTTCCAATAATTCATAGTACCTTTTCTATACACCTGTGACTTGTTTAGTGTCCCACTCGAAGTGTTGCATCATCCTGGTGATAGCTTCATGAAAGAAAATCTCTTCAAATGGGGAATCTGATGACAAGGTATCCTTTATCCTCATCAGCTAAGGCCAAGTTGTCCAAGAGAATGCATTTGTGAGGAATAAACCTCTGCCTGACTTGCTAATCTCTGCATTTGATTTAGAATTGAAGTTATTCATTTAAGGTTTGGTTACTTCTAATTTTTAAGCATCTTTTGTTTTAAGTTTTTTTTGTTGTTTTTGAGTTTTAAGAGGTCTTGCTAGTTAGAAAAGAATTCTTTTGCAGATGGTGAAGAACATCCAGCTAATTAGTGGGGGAGGAGATAAGAAATAACATTTGCCATTTAAATTGAAATATTTAGAGGCATCTTAAATTAGCTGTAGTGTTTGAATTTCTGTTCTCTGCCTGACTATTGCTGATCTCTGTCTGCATTTGATTTTTCTCACCCACCTGCTCTACTGCTGTTATGCCGCGGTGGTACAGCGGTAGCGTTGTTACCTCACAGCAAGAGGTTCTCCCGTTCGATTCTCAGCTTGGCTTGGGATTGCCTTCTCTGCGGAGTCTGCATGTCCTCCCTATGGTTGGGTATCATTCGAAAGACATGCGTGCGTAAATGGGTGTGCCTTCGTTGAAGTTTGGACGTCGAGCTGGCACCTCGGCATTTCGTAAAAATCTACTGCCAATCATTAGCGGACCAGAGTTCTGCTGTGGCGACCCCTTACCGGGAAAAAGACAAAAGACAAACAAACTGCTCTACTGCTGTTGTACACTTAAACGTGGTGACTTTTGAGTTGCCCTCCCTACTATAAATCTGATTTTGGAAACTCCTCCCAGTCCCTTCTCATTAACTCATTCTACTGAGTACTGAGATATCAGCTGGGAAGGCCCACCCCCTCAGTCTCTTAAACTTAAGTTATCATCTGTTTCCTTCCTTCACACTTAAAAAATTGCATTTTATTCAGCTGCTTTGCTGTTATCTCTGCTTCTTCCTACACCTTCACGGAAACAGCACTGAAACCCACATTCAAAGAAAATGCATCTGGACAGCGGTAGGTTAAGTTTACCTTTGGGCTGTTTTCAAATCATAGGCCCCTTGCACACATTTTAGGACCATGCAAAAGTTCTTTGATTCACCTTCCTGATTGTATTAATTCTAATATATAATAATTGAATTATACCTTGTGTAATACAGCATCACTTGTTAGAGTGTGTTTTAAATTTATAGTTTTGAACATTTTTCCAGTAAGCAGTGAAACAAAACATATGAACCAATAATGACAAACTGCCCAGTTCAGAACATTTCAACCATAAAAGGCCACTTAAACTTCTGTCATTACAATCCACTTATGGCAGTCAATATGCACAATCTGTGCAGAAGTAAAAGTCATTTGAATGATTCCACATTAAAGAGATCTGAAACTAATGGAGAGGGTGTTGCTAGAAAACAACTTTATATTTCAGTGCTTCATCTACATGAAGAATAAATTGCCTATGCTACATTTAAAAAATGGTAAGCTGGTATATTGCAATAGGGAATGGGTGGCAAGCTGAAATACAGGTTCATAGTTGCTAGGCATCTCATCCAAAGGAGGACATAGGACTGCAGCACCCCACCCCCTTAAAATACAAATCTACATGATGTGGGAGTAGAACCTACAGCCCTCTGCATCAAGATGCAAATATGCTACTTGATGTGCTGCTAACACTGTTTTAAAATTCTATACCAGAATAGTGATTCCATTTGCTAAACAAAACAGTTGTACATTTTAAGGAGACTTAGCATGAGCAGCAGTAAACGTCTCATCTCTTGAAGCTCACAATTCCTTGCACATGTGAGGCAGAGCACCTCGCTGGCCTTGTTCAAGAGAAAGAAAAACCAATGGATGATGGATGAGAGACCAGATATACCCAGGGATACTCTCAGTGTCACTGTCGACAGAGGCACAGCAAAATAATGGGTATAGTCCCATACTAAAAGGGCGGGTAAGCCACAAACAATGGGGGGCTAGCTTTGTAAATGCCCGGCAGAGAGCCCCTAGTATGAACCTATGAACCTATGAACCTATGCACTTGACAATAAATTCCACCTGCTAACTCTAACTAGGACATTTCACTCTCTCTCTCACACATGCACATACCTCAACCTCTTAGTGCAAGAAATCTGGACAAAGCCTAAAATAAATAGGAACAGATTATAAATACTGCTCTCTTGAACTTAGAAAATTGCTAGAATAACATGATTTGTGTTGGCATGCATTTTTCTAAAGGATATGATGTCTAAAACTCAAATGTATGTCATTATTTAGCAACTTCAATCCTTTATAGGAGGAATATGGGGCAAAAATCTGGACATTCAGCAAAAACCTGGACAGCTGTGGGGTATGCTGCCTCCCTCTTCTACACACACACACACACACACACACACACACACACACACACACACACACACACACACACACACACACACACACACACACACCTCTCAGTCTCTTAGCACAAGAAATCTGGACAAAACCTGTTATAATGGTGGGGACAAAGGCTCAAAACTAGTAACACATTTAGAAAGTTGCTAGAGTAATATGATTTGTGTTAGAATGCATTTTCTGAAGGTTATGAAGTTTGAAACTCAAATGCATGTCATTATTTAGTAACTTTAATTCTTATCTCATCTCAGTTTGTTTGTGTCTTTTGGCTTTTCCTGGTTAGGGGTCGCCACAGTGGAACTCCGGTCCACTAATGATTGGCAGTAGAGTTTTACGTGCTGGCTTGCCAGGCCTAACGCACAACCTTCAACGAAGGAACGCCCGTTCACGCATGTCGGCACGCAGAAGACGCTCTAACTGAGAATCGAACGGGCAACGTCTAACTGAGGTGACAACGCTACTGCAGCACCACCACCGCAGTACCCTTAGCTTAATTTGTAGAAAAAAAACAAAAAAAAACAGAATTTTTATGAGCAACAGACCAGAAATATAAAGCAAAAATCCAGACATTCTGTGAAAATCTTTACAGCTGAGAGGTGTGATACACACATACATCCCCCTACCTCTTTAGAAGGTGGACAGAACAACAAGTTTTGCATTAGTATGCATTTTCTGAAGGATACAAAGTCTAAAGCTCAAATGTCTGCCATTATCTTCTGACTTCAATCCTCAGTGATTTGCCAGAAAAACACAATTTTATAAGAAACAAACTGAAAATATGAGGCAAAAATCTGTATAATTGCGAGGTATGAACCCTCTCCCCTTACACACACTCCTGCCTCCCTCTTACTTAAACACACACACAAACACCCCTACCTCCTACCTCCTCTTCACTCCCACACACACACACACACACACACACACACACACACACACACACACACACACACACACACACCTACCTCCCTCTTACACACACACACACACACACACACACACACACACACACACCTCCCTCTTACACTAACACACACACACACCTACCTACTTCTTACATACACACCCATACCTACCTACTTCTTGCAACCACACACCCCTACCTACCTCCCTCCTATACACACACACACACAAACACACACACACACACACACAAACACACACACACACACACACACACACACACACACACACACCTACCTCTCACTTGTACATTTGTCCGCAGTCCAAACGTCTTCTGGAATTCAAATTCCATGCGGGCATGGAAGATGAAGATGTAAACCATCAGTCGTGCAGATGCAGAAGATGAAAACAGGATGTTCTTTGTGTTTCACTGTTGCAGTCATTACATTTTGTGTAATCCTGCTGGCAGGTTGCCCTCAGTCAGCCTGAATTCCAAAGTCCTGGGTCCTGCGTCGGCTGCTGTCGCCCCTTCCCTGACCTTAGGGGTAAAGATGCGGCTGACACCATTTTCTTTAGTCTTTCTTGCCTCATGGTGCCCAAAGCAGAAGCAGTTCGCAAGTGCTGGTCGGCCGACTCCTGAGATTTTCGTGTTCGAGTTTCAGATCCGAAGTCCTCAATAAAGATAAATACCCCATTGGGGAAACTTTTTTCTTGCTCCAGACCAATGTCAGAAAAAGTAAATAATTGTATTTCTTGTGGAAAGCAAATACCTCATAAGGATTTTCATTCTTACTGTATTCCTTGCCTAGGCCCTGATCACAACGTTTCTGGTTGTCGGTTTTGTGCTAGATTTAACCAACACACTATTAAGCGTCAGTATGATTTTGCTTTAAACTATTTTGGATGCCGGTTTAATTATCCAGAAATGTCGTCGGATAGCCATCCAACTACCGGAGTTCACAAAAAACGCAAAGAAAAGGAGAGAGATAGACAACCGAGGCCCAAAACAGACGACGAAGCTTCTCCTAAACCAGTCGCCAGTTCTCAGTGAGGCACTTTCGCAGCCCCTGACGCCCGCTACTTTAGAGTCGTAGGCTGCTACCGACTCCCACATGGAGTCGGCCATGCCGCTGGAAACTCAAGGTATTGGAGCCTCGGATACTATCCCTTCAGATGGGTCTGGAGCCGCTGAGCAGGCACCGGCTTCAAAGGGTGTATTCAGACCTAAACATCTTTACATTAAACCGACTTCAGCTTCAAAGGCAAAGACTAAAGCACCTTCTAAATCAAAGAAACAAACTCAAGAGTCACGTGGTCAGGCCTCTATGCCCAAAAAACAGATATTCAAAATGGCCGAAGACTTGATTACCTTGATCCCATCCCCCTCCTGATAAGAGACCTAGGCAAGAGACTGATTATGAATCTTCAGATCAGGTTTCCATTTCTTCTGATTCCTCTTCGGATCAGGAATATTCACTTCCCCCCATGAGGATTCTGATGCTGAAGAATATTCCTTCAGCTTCTCCTCCAGAGGACTATTCTTTTGGGGAAACCTTGCATACCATGAGGGAGCATTTCCACTGGGAGGGCCAAGATTTTTCAGAATCTAAAAAGAGGCTCAGGGATTTCCTTCTACTATCCCAACACATGAATAATTCCCAATAGCAAGACAAATGCCAACAATTATGTAGCTGTGGAACCACCAAATCTGTGCCTCGCCACTTGTAGTGTAAAAACGGGTGTATTGTAGTAAAAAACAAACTAGATGCAGTTAAAAACAACAAATGTAAAAATCAGTTAAGTGCTTTCACCCAATGGATTTGGGCTTCATCAGAACTGAACGCCATATCCAAATACTGGTTTAAATGCCTTCTTTGGCACCAAAAAATTCAAAAGCATTTAAAGAAACAGTTCTGCATTTATATTAACAGCGCTGTGCTGTTATAACTACTGATCTATAAATAACATAAACTGTACCTATACATTATTATACAATTCTCTATAATTAATATAATCCATACAAATATTTAAATACATCAACTTCCCATAATTGTACTATGTACTTCTCTGATGTCATATCATAAAAACCTCCATATGACAACCTTAACGTCAAAAAATACGTACTATCATTTCCCTAAATATTAAAATTAATGATATTATTAATTTAAAAATGTCTACAATATCTTTAACTGATCAAGTATTCTATTCTACACAACTTATGTCTTAAACTGTACCTAGTGCTGCCGGAAACGTAATAATTTTATTGTCATTTAATTACCCTAATAATAAAAACTGGGATTAATTCATATATTGTTATCAAAATGATAATAGTAAAGGTTTGACTGGTATAAATTCATTAAGTCCAGGTGGGGTGGTGGCATCCAACAATATTTGCCACCATACTTCCTTATAACTTAATAAACTTTTGTTATCACCACCCCTGGGATCAATATTAATGCTATCTAATATGGCAAATTTAAACTGATGTTCGTCTCCTTCCATTTCTATATGCATATATAATGCGTTTGTTTAATCTTTAGTTCTAATACTATATGTGTGGTCATAAATTCTCTTCTTGAAACTTCTCTCAGTCTTTCCTACATAAAAACTAGGGCATGTATTACATTTAGCCAAGTATATTACCATTTTGGTATTACAATTACCTAATTTAAATCTTACCAAAGACCTCTGTCCATTTTCCAAAAATATTTTATTCTCATCTAGCATGTACCTACATTGGTTGCAAGCTCTACATTTCTTACTTTGGGTGTTAAAACCTTTCTTGTCTTTCTTCAATTCTCTATACCTTTGTTCTAAATGTTGTTTGATGTTCTGTCCCATTTTATATATGAAATTGGGTTTGTTTCCCAAACTTTTTTCTAAACTAGTATCGCTTGCTATTACATACCAATATTTGTGCATTATCTTTTTAATGTTGTCAACCACTATATTATATTGAATAACACAGGACCTTTGGAAAGGAATTGACAAAGAATTGTTGTATGGATGTCCGCTTACTACGTGCCTATCTACATTATTCTTCCCCACTTCTATACCTGCTCCTAATAATGGTTTATACTTTAAATTCCACTCCTGAGTGACATATTTAACTGTATCATCCATCATTTGTTTAGGATAACCTCTTTGTTGAAATAAATTTGTTATAAACGTCATTTCTTCCGTCATATTTTCATAATTTGATGCCATCCGTGCCGCTCGTACACACTGTCCTTTAAACACGTTGTGTTTTACTTTTTGAGGGTGACAACTGGTGTATTCCAAATAGTTATTTGAAAAAGTACTTTTCCGATGTATCTTAGATTTAAGTGTGCCCTCATGATGGTAAATGTATATGTCCAAGTAAGCCACCCCTTTATAACTGTGAGAATAAGTGAATTTCAAGTACTCACTGCTGGTGTTAAGAAATTTAACAAATTTTTGTAATGTATCCAAATCACCATCCCACAGTATATATGTCATCCAGAAATCTGGAATAATGTTTGACATATTGAAAATATTTACTGGGGAATAAGTGAGTATCCTCCCAATAGAGCATGACTAGGTTGGCATAAATGGAGGCACAAGCTGCCCCCATGGCCACCCCCCCTAGTCTGTTTAAAGTACTCTCCTTTGAAATATATGAAGTCATTGTCCAGAACAATGGACATCATTTCTATTAATAACCATATTTCATCCCATTCAAAGTTGGTGTATTTAATAATACTATTATTAAAGGCTTCCAAGCCTTCTTGTTTTGGTATACACAAAAATAAATCTATTATATCAATAGTTACAAAAATGATGTCCTCTTTCCATGCATTAATGGGATATTTACTCAAGAATACCCAAGAATCTTTCACCATATGTGGTATTACACTGTAAATAAATTTTAACTTTGTATCTATATATCTACCCAGTGGAAATGTTTTAGATTTACTCCCTGAGACTATCGGTCTAAACGGTGGATCATTAACGTCCTTATGTACTTTTGGTATGCCAACTAATGTGGCTACTATGGGAAATTTCACCTTTAAAAAATCATATACTTCTCTGGAAATTCGCCTATCAATTAAATATTCCTCTATATAGGAATCAATTCTCTGATAAGCTATATTAAGCTCATTTAATGATTTTGTTTCATAATTTCCTGAATAATACAAGATATCATAGATCTTTGTAATATATTGAATACTGTCATAAAGGACAACTCCACCGCCTTTATCAGGTTTCATAACTCTAATGTTGTGATCTTTTTTTATATTATTCCGTATTGTCTCTTCCTCCTGGGTCAAATTCCTTATATTGCTAATTTCTCTAAAATTGTTATATTCTTGATATGTTCCCCTTAACACTATCTTCTCATACATTTCAACAGAAGGATGACTAGGTGGAATAAAGGAGCTGGCTTTCTTTAACTATTCAATTGATTTGTACCCTATTTGGGTTGTGTAGGTACCATATTGTGGTTGATCCTTGAATAATACTGCTAAATTGACTTTCCTTATATACTTCTTAAAGTCAATAATCCAATCAACTAAATCAAATTTAGGATTAGGAATGTATTTCATGCCCTTAGCTAATAAGTTAAAATGCGCACATCCTATTGTGATGTTAGAATAATTATATATGTTGAAATTATTGTACGTGTGTACATTCCCTATAGTCACTATCTTTTCCTACATCATAAGTGACTAAAATAGGAGCTTCAGGTTGTTCTACCTCCAATACTTCTGATTGTTTCTTGTTTTTGTGTAATTCTGATTCCACTGTTTTCTGTTCTGATAAGGTTGGCCAGTTTCTACTATGTCTCTCTGAAAATCCTGTCTCCTATAATGATATGACCTCTCCTTTATATTCCTTTCATCCTGGTTCTTACTCTCATTTCCCTGTACGTTTTTCTTTTTTGACCCTGGCCACATGTAAGCTGTTACCTTTATTATATTGCTCCCTATCTCTTTGTATCTTTTTAAACTTTCTGTCACATGTATTAGTAATCCATTTGTCCGCTACCTGATATTGTTTGTTATACAATTTCTCCCATTCTGGGAATAATTAATCATTGATTATCTTAGTATTTAATTTTTCTGTTTCTTGTATTAATTTACTGAGTCTGTCATCATTACATTTTTTAAGCATGCACATATAATTGCACCCACACTCATCAAAAAAAGTATTAAATTAATTTTTGCCTTCACTTGTCAAGTCTAATCCCATGGGTTGCTTGAAAAACCTCAACCCCATGGGTACAAGTTTCATTTCAATACATTTAGATAAATAAGCATTGTCAATTTTCAAACCATTAATATTCTTTAACTTCTTTCCCAGTGAATATATCATACATTTTAAACTCCCAGTCTCACCTGCTTCGGGAGTCTTTAAATTTTGATTACACTTCAAATTTTCCATATTGTAATTAAATGTCAAAAATTGGTTAAACTGTTTGTCCTTGACATTATTAAAAGCATACTCTGATCGCATTTCAGAATGTGTTTTGTTTATTACAGTACCTTTATAGGTACAGTTTGTTATTTATAGATCAGTAGATATAACAGCACAGCGCTGTTAATATAAATGCAGAACTGTTTCTATAAATGATTTTTAATTTTTTGGCGCCAAAGAAGACATTTAAACCAGTATTTGGATATGGCATTCAGTTCTGATGAAGCCCATTTCCATTGGGTGAAAGCGCTTAACTAATTTTTACATTTGTTGTTTTTAACTGCATCTAGTTCGTTTTTTACTACAATAAACCCGTTTTTATACTATGAGTGGTGAGGCACTTATTGGTGGTTCCACAGCTACATAATTCTTGGCGTTTGTACTACCCCAGCACAGGCCACTAGCCATTCCACCTGTGTTAGACATTGTAGATGATGTGTTTTCAGAGTCTAGTCTTACCCCTTACTCCTTACCTCCTACGCCAATTAAGCCTGACAGATATTACAAGGTTCCTGACTCTCATAAATTCCTTTTTAAAAACCCTGCTGCAGACCCAGAAACAATTTCACAGGGTCCCAAAGGAGTTAAGGCTTCCTCTGCTAAAAAACCCTACCCCCTCTGACATACATTCTAGGGCACTGGATAGATGGGGAAAAAAGGTTTACACCTCTGCTACCTTGGCTATAAGGGCCTTAAACTGTCAGTTTCATATGCTCAAATATCAGCAACATGTCATGGCATTGCTTAAACAGAAAATGTCTCTGAATTTGCAGAAAACAAGGAAATGCAGGATTTATTGCATGCAGCTGAACAAGTTGGAAAGCATACTTTGCAATGTGGTTTTGATTATTTGAAGGCCTCCTGCAGGGCCGCAGTTATGGGTTCTGTAATTATGAGGCATGCTTGGTTAAAGGAACAAAATCTGCCTGATCGTGTCAAAGTTAAATTATTAGATGTACCTTTACAGCATGATACTTTGGTGTTAAGGCAGAAGAGGTGTTAAAGAAAATGGAGGACAAAGCTAAATCTATGCAAACTGTCAAAGATTTTTTACAAGTACAGCCACCTAGGTTTAGTAGACACTGGCCAACAAAGAATTGGTCCTTTCCTGTGTCAGACAGACTTCAAAGGGGCAGATCCACATGCCCTAGAGGCAGATCCCAGATGCAAGGTTCATACAGGTCAAAGCAATGGGGTGCTTCTACCTCCAAAGTTGGAGAAGACAAATCACAACCATACAGGAAACGGTCCCAGTGATTTCCCCCTGCCTGCTCCAAGCACTTATCTCCTGGCAGCACTCTTAGGGGGAAAATGAGCATTTTTTTATCAAAATTGGCACATCATAACCCAGGACAAGTGGGTTCTAAATATAGTGTCACAAGGCTACAAGTTCCATTTCCATACCCTGCCAAAGGCAAACGGCTGACCAGATCTGCCAAAAAAATCAATGGGCAGAGGCACAAAAACAAGTCTCATCCCTCATGGACATGGGCCCATTCAACAAGTACCAGAGCAAGAGCAGAGAAAAGGATTTTACTCAAGACTGTTCTTGGTACCCAGAAAGGACAAAGCCTGGAGGCCAATACTGGACCTATCTATTCTGAGCACATTCCTGGATATACCAAAATTCAAGATGTTGACTTAGCAGCACCTTCTGCCATGCTGGGCAAGAACACTTGGCTTGTGACTTTAGACTTAAAAGAGGCATACCTGCATGTCCCAGTCAGACAAATGTACAGAAGATACCTCAGATTCAAGGCTGGCTCAATGCATTACCAGTTCTCTGCACTGCCCTTTGGCTTATCTACTGCGTCCAGGGTCTTTACAAAGTGCCTGGCACCAGTGATTGCATTCTGCAGACAAAGAGGAATACATATATATCCTTACTTGGATGACTGTCTAATTCAAGCAGAGAACAAGGACATTCTTCTACAACATCTGGCGTTTGTGAAAAGACTTCTAACATGCCTAGGGTATCAGTCAACGAAAAGAAATCAAAACTAGTACCCTCTCAAGAGATAATATTCCTTGGTGCAAGTTTAATGCAACTGCCCAGATGGCTTATCTCATGCCAGACAAACAAAGGCAACTGACTACCTATTTCAAAATGTTGGCAACAAAGGCCCAGTTATCTGCAAGAAAAATGCTGCAGGCTTTGGGCTTCATGGCATCCTGCATCCTACTAATTCCATATGCAAGACTGCATATGAGGAAACTTCAATGGTATCTAAAAAGTGTTTGGACTCAACATTGCCACAGCCTGGAAACTATGATTACTCTCATTCCCTGCCTGCAACAGGAGTTTCGATGGTGGGCAAAGGTGTGTCACCAAAACAAGGGACAGTCATTCACATTACCCCCAGCCAGGCAAACACTAACAGCAGATGCATCAGATTATGCCTGGGGGCCCACATGGCAGGAAGATGCATTCAGGGCACATGGACCTCAAACCAAATGCATCTACATATCAATCAAAAAGAGATGCTAGCTGTTCAAAATGCCCTGACAGCCTTCAAGGACCTACTTCATCCGGAACAACTACTGATAAAGACAGACAACACTGCGGTCATGTGGTATATAAACAAGCAGGGGGCACACATTCTTACCCCCTTTGCAGACTAGCCATGACTTTGTGGGACACAGCATTGACTTACCAAGTACATATGCAGGCACAATTCCTGCCAGGAAGGAAAAATACTCTGGCAGACGAACTAAGCAGAAACCTCATGGATCCCTACGAGTGGCACCTGGACCCACAAGTCTTCAGCATGATAACAAGAAAATGGGGATGCCCGGACATGGATCTATTTGCCTCCCCATGCAACTACCAACTAAAAAATTCTGCACAAGGATTTATCACAGACAAGCATGGAAAGTGGACGCCCTATCTTTCACGTGGAAGAAAACTATCAGTATATGCCTTTCCCCCACTGCCTCTCCTCCCCAAGGTACTCCTAAAGGTCAGACAGGAGAAGCCAAAGATGATACTGATTGCCCCAGACTGGCCCCACCAGTGCTGGTATCCAATACTAAGGAACTTGTCTCAATGCCCAGATTGGAATTTACCTCAAATACCTCATCTACTGTCGCAGCAAAACAATCAGATCCTGCACAGCTAACTCAGGACTTTAAACCTGGCAGCATGGCGGATAATGTAGTCATACAAAACACACCTCTCAGTAAAGCTGTGATGGATGTCATTTTGGAAGCCAGAAGGCCTAGTACTAGAAATTCATATGCTGGACAATGGAAGATATTCTGTGCTTGGAACCAAGCACAAGGAACTGATACAGCTGTGCCAAATATTCCCTCAGATTTTGCAATACTTAACTGAGAATGCTGGACACAAAGGCCTATCTTTTTCATCTGTTAAAATTCATGCCTCTGCCATTTCATCTCATTACAATACAGAGCCACCAATCTTTTCTCATGCCTTATTAAAGCAGTACCTCAGAGGAGCCAGAAATTTAAGGCCCCCAAGGAGATCAATGCCTGCATGGGACTTCAACTATGTCTTGGAAAAACTCACCCTGCCTCCTTTTGAGCCAGCTGCTACTGCTGATATAAAGTTTTTATCTTGGAAAACAGCTCTGCTCCTAGCAATAACGTCTGCAAGACAAGTTTCAGAGCTACAGGCACTCATGGCTGTGGAACCTTTTATCATTTTTTATCCTGACAGGGTCTCTCTGAGGACAAACCCAACATTTATGCCTAAGGTGGTGTCCAGTGTGGCTCTTAACCAAACTATTCATCTGCCAACTTTTTATCCAAATCCACAGAACAAGGGGGAGAGAATTCTGCATGCTTTGGATGTACACAAACAGCTTAGATTCTACTTGGACAGAACCAAAGTTTTCAGAAAGACAGAGCAATTACTGGTGGCATATGCTGCAGGATCACAAGGAAAGGCTATCTCAAAGCAGACTATTTCAAAGTGGATAGGCCACTGCATTCGATTCTGCTACTTACACCATGGCAAGCCAGTGCCCAAGGGCATTAGGCCACATTCAACCAGAGCTGCAGCCACTTCAGCAGCCTTTTTTAGGGGAGTACCAACCAAGGACATTTTAGAGGCTGCTACTTGGAGTTCAGTGCACACCTTTACAAAGCAGTATCATCTGCCACTCTACTCTAAATCCAGGGCAGGCTTTGCCACTGCAGTTCTGCAGGGCCTCATAGCTGCTCCTAATGCTGTTTAGCTCCATCTTCCCATCCATAGCTTTGGGACTCTACCCAAATGTAATGACTGCAACAGTGAAACACGAAGAACATAGTACAGTTGTGTACACTTACCATAAATGTAGATGTTCGAGTGTATTCACTATTGCAGTCCAGGTTACCTACCCGCCATCCCCCTTTTCTTCTGATGGAGCCTATCTTTCCTTCTCTGATTTATACAACCTATGTGGTTTATTTGCTTGTGGATGAAGGTAAAGTTTATATTGGTGCATGTATTTATATATATATATAAATTTTGGCTACCCTTTTAGGGGGCACCTGACATCTGGGGCAAGAAAAACTAAAGACAAGGCATCGGACGCATCTTTTATACCCCTGATGACCTGACATCAGGGAAGGGGCGACAGCAGCCGACGCAGAACCCAAGACTTTGGAATTCAGACCGACTGAGGACAACCTGCCAGCAGGATTACCCAAATGTAATGACTGCAGCAGTGAATACACTTGAACATCTACATTTATGGTAAGTGTGCACAACTGTACTTTGCCCTGCATCTGTGTGACTGGACGTAAAGTGTGCTCTTAAGGGACAATGGCCTTAAAACAAAACATCTTTTTTTCAATTAAAAGAAAATTAATCTCCCGACCAGTCGGTTCCAAGGGGGTGCAGATGTTATTGCTCATACATCCACTTATGTACCCCTACACTCGTGGACTGAGGTTATACACTGGATGAATGGTGCATCAAGAAGGCTTTTGGCTATGATACACTAAATAGATGTCAGAAATGCCCATGGCAGGAAACCTCCCACAAGTATTGCAATGCTGCAACAGTGATTAGTAGGGCATCTTCTGTTATGGTGAGCTGTTACTTAACTGTACTTTTGTTTACAAAGGTCACTTCTGGGGTATACGTTGTCACTATCCCACCCCGCAAATACTGTAGGTATCTGGGGTTCGAGTCTCTCTCTGTCTTTTTTTTTTCCCCCTCTGTGATGTTCCCTATCCCTCTCTAAGGAAGGGTAATTTTTGGTTGCTAGGACTGCTTTTGTACTGCTGTACAGTTCCACGCAGACAGGAACACTTGCTGGTAACACCTGTCTCCATTTCCTCACTACCTTGAATATGCTTAGTGTTTGCCATTTTCTTCTTACATTTGACTTCTTCCACTTAGCACAGTTATCTTTTTTTTTATCTATGTGCCTTTTTTTTTCTCCCTGCAAGTTTTAATGCTATAAACTGTAAATCTGATCATTTAATGTATTTTATTTCTGACCTTACTGTTGTTTTGCTGTGTAATATTCAGAACATTGTCAGTAATAATGCTACTGTTGCTGCTGCTGTGAAATGCTTTGTACCAGTTCTGTGTGTTCCTTCCACTTTCACTTATGGCTTATTGGGCCCAGTAATCCCATATTGTTTTAAGAGAAAAATGTTTTCTTTTAGAACTTTAGTGTGCATACATTTTTCAGAAAACAACCTTTGGCTTTTACTGTGTTCATTAACGATACATGCATGCCACACTGATAATTTTACAGTGCATTTGTTTTACTGATAAAATGTTACTAGATCCCTTTCCATTAGATCTAGGGTGGTACTCCTAATTCCAAGATTTGCACTTGCATAGAGGTTATTCTTGAAATACGCTGTTATGCCTGAATGCTAACTCATTAATCACAAGTCATTTCTGTTTAATATGTTAATGCAACTGTTTGTTTTTTTTTAAATGTCCATTTGTAGCAAAACCATAAATTAAATGAAGTTGATCCTTAAGTGTGTGTGAACTACTATGTAAAAATGTAATTTTACATGGCAATTCAGTTTACAATACCAACGGTTTTCAAAGCTACTGACTAAACTTGTACAGCTATTTATTTTATTATTGGATTCAATTGTTTGAATGTGTGTATTATAATTTATCTGAAGTACTTGCTACTCAAGGTGTAGAAGTGGTATGAGTGATTTATTTTTAAAACCTGTTAAAATCTTCTGTTAAGACATATGGGGTGTATCCGTATATAGTTTTTAACTGTATAAATAAATCTTCCTGTGTATGTCATTATGAATTTATATGAACTGTTGAGTTATTTGTGGTGGCGATGCATGCCATTGTGTGCTCAATGGGCAAGGATTATGCTTCCATGATTATGCAGACTCTACTGTATCTGACTCCATTTCCCTTTTCTAAACATAGAGACATTAGAGAATTACTAAGATAGTCACAAGGCTAGCTGTGGTCAGCTGGGGACTGCCACGGTCACCACTGCTTTCCTTATTATGTTTACAGCTACGTGAGGCATGCTTATGTGGATTTGTTGCCTTATACACACTTGTGTATTACTGTGATTTATAAAGATAAGCGTAAATAAGCCTAATTTGCATGCAGCATGCATAAATGACTCAGAATTTACTTGAGTAAGTTTGAGACTGTCATATTAATTTGTGATCACTCGAGATAGGAAGCAAATGGTGTGGGAAACAGCAAACTTACTCAAGTAAGAAATAAATTGTAAAAATGGTAGAAATTATTAGGAAGGTGTTTGTATTGATGTTAGGTAACTGTGTTTACTAGGAGAATTGCATCTTTTATGGATCTGATGGTCAGATGCAGATGACTTGTGTAAATACTGATGAAATAAGTGTCCTTTATGAATGGGAATTCTTGATAGCCGCACTTGAAATGTATATGGATGTAGCCATAATGGCAATGTGAAGAATATTTTTGAAAATTCATTTTGGTGGCATTTGGTGATTATGCAACTCAGGATATAAGTACATGCTTTGAAGGGATTGAAGTTTGATGTACTGCATTTTTAACAATGTATTGTGTCAAGATACTGCTGCTTTAATGGGGTATTTCTGAATTAAAAATGGCAGTATGACTGCTAGAGATTATTGTTAGGGGAAAGGATACAAGTTTTTTAGCAAAGTGCATGCAATACTACTTCTAATGTGTTGACAGTGCTGCACAGATCACTACATCACCACATTAACTTGCTGCATTGGGATGTTTCATGTGTATATGGCTGTAGATGTTGTCACCAAACCTGTTTTTTACTCAGATATTTCATTTATTTGTGATGAAAGTAGGCATGCTTTGATTTTTTTGTTGTTTGGCTGATGATTGGCTCAAAAGTTTCATTGTATGACTTTAGCATGTTGTTTTAGGCACATCAGTGTTGCAGCAGCGGGGATCTAAACATTAGACATTTTTTGTCATGAAGAGAACTGCAGCCTCATGGCAGTCCTTATGACATATGGCAAATGCCTTTTTGGAAAGGGTGACCCAAACAAGCAGAGAGGACAAAGGCTTGGAACCAAGTAGTTAATGGATATAAATGCTGTTGATCGAAAGAACAATAATGTTAACACAGTGCAAGAAGAGGGTAAGTAGTATGGTAGGATGTACCAGAGCAAAAGCAAGTTAGAATACATTTGCCTACAGCAGTACTGCAGGTGGCCACCTACACTTATCCCTTTAACACCTGATGAATGATACCGCCTCTCCATTCATGGGGATGAGTTTGACGCAGGTGACAATGACATTGCCTGCAGTATCAACATATGTCTGCTCAGGAAGGTTGGTTTGACACCAGTAATGCATTTATATACCGAATTAAATGCTGAAATAAAATGATTATATGTAACACGTGGAGATTACTATTAACAAGTGGACCATCTTCTTCTGCACATTATGACACTGAACAGTGTGTACATAGTATGTGTACTCCACAACTCTTTACAAAGCATACATTAGTATAATCCAGTATCTGAGTAGTAATGTATTCAATTAAATTGTTTACAGGGTCAGCAGCAGATACAAATAGTCCCACTATAGCAATAATGTTAGAGGATATAAGCAGCTGAATTTCTGCTGCTGATGATGATAACTTATATTTTTGACAACCTGAGGAAAGAAGCACACAATCACCAAGTTTAATGACAGGATGTCACACCCCACAACATGTAGTAACTCCGCAAGAAATGACATTGCATCACAAAGTCAAGTACATGGTGACATTACACGTTGTACAGGGAAAAAAACATGCACCTCCTTACCAGTATCTCCAAACCTACAACAATCCCTTTTGGATGATAGCAGAAAGTCAGAGGTAACACCTTTATGAAGAGATGAATGGCACAGTCTTATATCGCAGCTATCCCCGGAAACACATAAAGCATTGCCTGACCAGCAGCAAATGTATGTGAAATTGTTAAGCCTCAGTGCACTGCCACCGATAATCAGTGTGTGAGAATTTCTAGCACTACATGGCAATGGCAGAGAGTAGGGATAATGCCATGATCACATTGAACCATAGTATGGTGGCACACAGAGCATGCATATCTGCCTCCATTGGTACATTGGCGAGGAGTTACCAGTCTCAAAAAGAAGGGAGTTATAAAAGGGGAAGGGGACAGGGTACTGTCTGGACATGAGGGGACATATCACATCACACTACAAATGCTCCTTGAGAAGATATTGGAAACAGTAGGGGTGGCCAAACACAGCATTCATGCAGGCCATGTCAACATTTATCTCTACACAGCAGAACCTCTCAATGAGGTCCTGGTTCCATAACACTGTGGGATCAATGTCTGTAGGATCACCTGCATCAAGTAGGTCCTGACATCACAGCAAGTCACCATCCAGCTCACATGACAGCCCCTCCTCATGATCACATGCACCTTCACTTACCCTATCTTCAGGAGAAGTCATGTATGACCCATCTGACCCTGACCCATTGTGAGTCAGGCCGGACATTTCTGGTGCTTACAGTCGACTTTTACACAGGAATGGCAAGGTTTAACTTGAAAGTCAATGAGTTATTAAAAAAGGCAGAATTTAAAAGTGCAGTATTTAACCCAGTATTAAAGCAATTATATCTGCATGTATTTCATTTTAATAATATTTTTCTTACAATTAAAGGAAATATCTGGAAAGAAAGATGTGCTCATAACAATCAGATTGCACTAATTTACACCATTAATGGTTTACCAGTTATCAATGTTACAGCTGACAGTTACCCAAAATATAAAATAAATATTACACACTTAAAAGAAACACTCCAAAAAAGAAAAAAAAAAGATTACACCAGAATACTGCCATAGAAAATAGCACTGTTGCCACTTTTTCTTCAGCACTGCACAAATGAAGTCTCTGAGGACACAACCTGTTCTGTGTGACAGAATGAAATGACCTGATGTGCAGTACCTTAACAGAGAACAGTAAGACATTTCAAATATTTAATAGTTGCAACTGAGTAGACTTGGCATAATGCAAAACAGAGGATACATTTTTCATTCATTCATTTATTTTAAAAGTATGAACTCATGATAGATATGGAAGTAACGCTTTTTATTAAATGTATCACTTCAGGAGATTCAGTATGTGTATAATTAGTACGCTACCTCAATGGAATCCATTGTGTAAGACTGTTAAAAATGTGATTATTCCTTATATGATGCCTTACAATATCACTGAGCAGGAGTCAATGAGCACTGTGGCATGACGTTTGAGTACCTGCTCTGAAAAAAAATATGTAAAGATAAGGACGACTGATGAACAGTGACAATAGACTGTGCACCACAAAGCAAGGCCTACACATAGGACTGCCTGCATCAGTTTTACTGTGTCTTTTACAAGAAAGAAAATACTAACCTGAATGTCATGGTCCATATTTCTGGGCTTGATGCCATTTCTTTATCTGTGAAGCCATATGCCATGCATGAGCCTGCCGTGTGGGGTCCCTTATTACTGCTGCCAACTGATCATCATCGGTCATAATAGGACTGGAACTGGGAGCTGCAGCGATAGCATGGGTGACTTCACCACCAGACCAGGGTATGATCATGTTATGTAGAATGCAACATGCAGTGAACGTCCTGCAGGTAGCAACTGGGTCATATTGAAGGGCACCCCCAGTCTCATCCGAGAACTTTCGTGATGACAATATGGGTCTGAGACAGGGGTATATTAAAATTATCTTTAGCAGCTCCAATTACATTTCTCACTGGTGTCATGAGCCATGGCTACTTTGGATAGCCAGCATCATGTGAAAGAAAAAAACAGAGAGATAAAGGGGGGGGGACAAAACAAAAATGCTTTAGTGTAAAGCAATACATTTTACCATGAATAATTTCTTAAATAAAAAAAAAAATCCACTTACCAACAAGATTACAACTGGACATCCTACTGTGCAAATTGAGCCAGTAGAGTGAGATATGTGAATCATCTGCACTGCCATGATAGCTGGCAGGCATATTGTTGATGGATTAATTGGTAGCCGTTCCTGTTGTGGTACTGTTTCCTCTTACGAGATAGGGTCCTAATTGCAACATGGGTGTAATCTATCACACCAAGCTCCTCAGAAAACTATGCCACCTCATAAAAGGCACACATAGTCCAGGCTCGGTCCTGAGGGGACACTGGGAAACAGATGTACTGATCCACTTGTGCCAAGAGTACATCTAGAAACTTCTGTAGTATCTTTAAGACAGAAACCTGTGAGATGAGCAGCATGTCCCCAGTACATTTCTGGAAGGTTACTGTACCTGGTATAGTGGGGGCTATACATACCTTAGCATCCAGAGGGATAGGAAGGCCACACATCTCCCTTTGCCCTATGAGGGGGGGGGCATACATACTCACTAAGACCCTTGCAATGTCCCTGTCCCCTCTGAACCTGTCAAGGATTTCCTAATCATCAAAATTGTAATGAGTAATTCTCTGACTTTATCTCCACATTCTTTGCCAGTGAAGGCTGTTGGGTGCAAGCATTTATTGCTCAGCCAAGGCAAGCATCTTGTACCCAGAAAATGCAAGGCTAGTTGCAAGAAGAAAACTGCTTTGTGGATTACAAAGTAGTTAGAAAAGGTGCTATTCTGCCTTTTTATAATGAATCTGCATACAGTGCAGAAATGTGTCAAATTATGACTATGAATTGCAAACAGGTGGGAGAAGGGCTTATTGGCATGTGTGTATTTACATAATTTCTCATTTGCTTCTCATTATTTGTTAATTTTCTTAGTTATTTATGCCCATCATACATTAGCTTAAATGGCCTCAGAGAATCATGTTTTTGTTGTGGAAATGTGAAAACATAGCGGATTGACTCCATGCATTCATGTAATAACTATGAATACCATCCTTAGTCTTTCTTACTAAGATCTTCTACCAGAATTTCTTCAGTTTCCTGCTACTGTATTCTTCAAGGATTTAGATATATTAATAATCTATTGAAGATAGTCTCAGTGTCTTCAGGTTCATTACCTTTGCATAGATAGTAAATTAGTAACTTGTTTTAAGATCTTTTATTCAATTTTTGCATATGCAGACAATAAATCTGAAGTTCCAACTTCCATGTAACACCTGGTATTCAGTGCATCCTTATGTCATTTTGGCTGCAATTATTAAAGCACTGTTCGGTCTACGTCATTGTAGTTTTAGCTGCATTTAATGTAATGTCAGACAACATGCCACTGTGGTAGTCAGGCTGTGAGATAAATATTTTAAATGTCTTTAAACACTACATTCATTACCTGTGTTCACCTCATGCACAGTACTGCTGCTGTATTATTCAGGTTAATAGGTCACTGTCCATAGGATGATAGGTTTCATTGTCAAGCATAAACACGCTAGTCTTCGGGAAGCTTGCATTAACTTTAGACAAGGTAGGGTTTTTTGTTATCTTTTCTTGCTGATGGGCATTATTTTTTTTTCCCTTGAATGCCTTTAGGAAAATAGTTCAAAAGACAACAAACGGCTTTGGTTGCTTAGTTAACTGAACTGTTTTGTTAGCAGAATTGTGGCAAGAGTGTTTACTTTTTATTTTTTTATTTGTGACCTGTTGACTTTATATATTTAAACCTGGGAGTTAAATGATTAATTAAAAAAGTTATGCAGATTTTTTTTTCATTTATGGTCTACAAAAGATATTTTCTTTTTCTTTAGGTAGAAGATAACCGCACATACAATTTCAGATGGTACACGTCATATGCTTGCCCAGAAATACCAATAGAGTGTATGGTAACTGACAGCAAAACCAAGAAGCAATATGATTTATCCAGGTAATTTTCTTAATTTTCTTTGGGTCAGTTTGCAAATCCAGACAAACCTAATGACAAGTGAAGAGCACAGGGTTTCCATTAGACAGATGACTCATGATAAGTGTATGTATTTGAATGTGTAAGAGTGAAGAACACAGGGTTTCCTTTAGAAAGATGACTCATGATAAGTGTATGTATTTGAATGTGTAAGATTGAAGAGCACTGGGTTTCCATTAGACAGATGACTCATGATAAGTGTATGTATTTGAATGTGTAAGAGTGAAGAGCACAGGGTTTCCATTAGACAGATGACTCATGATAAGTGTATGTATTTGAATGTGTAGATGACTCATGATAAGTGTATGTATTTGAATGTGTAAGTGAAGAGCACAGGGTTTCCATTAGACAGATGACTCATGATAAGTGTATGTATTTGAATGTGTAAGAGTGAATAGCACAGGGTTTCCATTAGACAGATGACTCATGAAAAGTGTATGTATTTGAATGTGTAAGAGTGAAGAGCACAGGGTTTCCATTAGACAGATGACTCATGATAAGTGTATGTATTTGAATGTGTAAGAGTGAAGAGCACAGGGTTTCCATTAGACAGATGACTCATGATAAGTGTATGTATTTGAATGTGTAAGAGTGAAGAGCACAGGGTTTCCATTAGAAAGATGACTCATGATAAGTGTATGTATTTGAATGTGTAAGAGTGAAGAGCACAGGGTTTCCATTAGACAGATGACTCATGATAAGTGTATGTATTTGAATGTGTAAGAGTTTGTTCTATATCTGTAGTGCATTAGGAAATTCTGCTTCATTTTTTTTAGTTGAATGTACATCCACAGTATTACAAGTTTCACACTGAAAAGACCATAAATTTAGCTTAAGTTGCACGATGGGACAATCAGTTTAACTAACCCTTACTTTGGTTTGCTTATGCACTACATCTTAAAATTAGAACATTCATTCATCATGTATACAATTTTTTTAGCCCAGGCAAGAATTGGTTTCATCTTCATCAGATCCTGTGCTGGGAGAGAGGAGAGGAGTTGTTAAGTTGCAGTTCTGCCCTTCATTGTTGTGTAGTAATATTTTTGAAGTACAGTACATGACATAAAGGTGACAGCAGAAGAACATAAACTCATCTGGCCTTCAGTTTTTGTTGCAGCTACCACCATGTCCCCCCTACCAATACCATCTACCTGGGCCTTCTTGCAAGATTCACTGAATGTACAGTTTTCCAGCTCTTCCAGTAACATGTATTTATCCAGCAATCTTTCATTTAATAAACATTCCTTATGCTCAAATTGAATTTGGTGTCCTCACTGTGGTGGCTCTTTCCTTCTCCCTTCCTTACTCTGTAGACACTGTCCCCATAATGTGGTATGTACTTTGTATCCTATTCCTTTCTCCTATTTGATGGAACAAATCCACTTCCATAACTCTGTACTACTACAGCTCCATCACAAAGTTTGTTCCTTTCCCTTTTGCACTTTCTCTGCTGCTGATCTCTCCTTTCCCCTGAATGGGCACCAGAACTGTATGAGATGTTCTTCGTGTTTCACTGTTGCAATCATCACACTTTGGTTATCTCCCTGCAAGTAGCCCTCAGTCGGCCCGAATACCAGAGACGTAGTATTTCTTCATCAGTTGCTGTCATTCCAGGACTGATGTCAGGTCGTCAGGGGTATAAAAACAGGCAGCGGACGCCATTACATCAGTCTTTCTTGCCGAGGAGCCAGAAGCAGTTTGCACGAGTGCCAGTCGGCTGCTACCTTAGTTTTCATTTCTGAATTGAATTATCCTGAAATCTTCTAAAGCTAAGTACCCCGTTTGGGACCCTTTTTTCTTGCTCTAACTGATGTCAGAAAAAGTTAACAATTGTCTTGACTGTGGAACGCAAGTGCCACACCAAGATTTCCATTCTTACTGTGTCACTTGTTTAAGCCCAGACCACGACGTACCTCGCTGTCGGTTTTGTGCCTTGTTCAATGACCCAACTATTCATCATCTGGCCATTTTTGTTGCTAAATACTTTCGTTCTCGATCTCTGTATTCCCGTATTCCAAAATGGCTTCTGTAAGCCATCTGACTACAGATCTTCCGAAAAAACGTAAGGATAAAGACAAAGATAGACCGCACAGGTCCAAAGCTGTTAACGACTCTTCCGTTAAGCTAGTCACCAGCCTACCGGTACTCAGTGACATGCTTTTGCAGCTCCTGATGCCCACTTGATTGGATTCGCAGGCCTGTACCAAGACCCGTTCGGAGTCCGGTAAGCCACGAGACTCTTCTTCGACTATGGAACCTGTTGATGTCTCTACCTTGGATGGGTCCGAAGCTGCTGAGCAAGCACCAGCTTCTGAGGAATTTCTCCATACTACCGATGCTCGACACAAACAGACGACTTCTTTTGCATCTTCACGTCTGTCTAAAACTACCGAATTTCTAAAGTCAAGAGTACATGCTATGTCTAAAAAACCGACGACCAAAGTGCATGCAACTGCTCCCTTGCCACAGCATCAAATGCTTAATATGGCAGAAGACCTTATTATGCTGATTAGGGGAAGTCAGCCTTCCCCTGCTAAGAGAAAGAGACCTGTCCCCAGCAGCTTCAACAGACCAAGACTCCGACGACTCTGAGGTATCTGATTATGAAGACTTACCCTTATCTGCTTATGAGGATTCAGATCTAGGAGAATCCATTCCCTTGGCTTCTCCTCCAGAGGATTTTTCTTTTGGTGAAACCTTGCATACCTTAAGAGAGCATTTTCACTGGGAATGCCAAGACTATCCTCAGTCCAAAAAGGAGACTCAGAGAATTTCTAGATTTGCCACAGCATAGACCTTTAGCAATACCCCCAGTTGTGGATGATGTCTTTATGGAATCCAGTTTAACTCCTGATACTTTACCCCCTACTCCTAGGAAACTGGACAGATACTACAGAGTACCTGATTCTCTCAAATTCCTTTTCAAAAATCCTACTGCTGATCCAGAGGTCATCTCCCAGGGACCTAAAGGTATCAAATCAACCACAGCTAAGAATCCCACCCCTTTGGACAGGGATTCTAGAGCTCCAGACAGATGGAGTAAGAAAATATATACCTCTGCAGCTCTCACCATTAGGGCCTTGAATTGTCAGTTTCACATGCTGAAATACCAACAACATATTATGGAACTTATTAAACAAAAAATAGCTACCTTTACAGGTGGCAAAAAATAAAGAATTGCATGAGCTTATGCATTCAGCAAGCCACATCAGCAAGCATACATTGCAGTGTGGCTTTGAAGCCCTAGAAGCATCTTGCAGGGCAGCAGTCACTGGTTCTGTGCTGAGAAGACATGCTTCGCTTAAGGAGCAGACCTTGCCAGACCATGTCAAATCAAAGTTGTTAGATGCTCCTTTGAGCAAAGACAAGCTGTTTGGCACCAAAGCAGAAGAGGTTCTTAAAAAGATGGAAAAAAAGCTAAATCTATGCAGATAGTCAAAGAATTCCTTCAAGTACAGCCTCCTAGGTTCAGTAGGCATTGCCCCTCAAAGCATTGGTCCTTTCCAGCCCCCTCAAGGCAATCTCAAACTAGGCCTGGGAGAAACAGACCCCCTAGATTACAGTCTCAGGCTGTGCAGAGATCTAAGCAATGGAGTGCCTCCACTTCTAAAGCAGAGTGTGCTAAATCACCTCCTTGCAGAAAGAATTCCCAATGACTTTTCAACTCCACTCCCCACCTCTGCCCAACTGCTTGTACCCCTAGGAGGAAAACTTGCCCTTCATGCAAAGAACTGGATTTCCATCACTAAAGACCGATGGGTCCTCAACATTGTATCCCAGGGGTACAAATTTTACTTCCACTCACTGCCAACCCCAAAAGGGTCCACAGACCTTCCTCCAAACCAGTGGGCAGAGGAACAAAACCAAGTTCAATCCCTGCTCTCTATAAGGGCAATTCAACCTGTTCCTGCAGAACAGATAGGTCAAGGATTCTATAACAGACTTTTCCTGGTACCCAGAAAAGAGGGCACTTGGCACCCAATCCTAGATCTTTCGATTCTCAACACCTTCCTGGTGGTACCAAAATTCAAAATGCTCACCCTGCAGCAGCTTCTTCCTATACTAACCAAAGATTCCCGGTTAGTCACCCTAGACTTAAAAGAAGCCTATCTGCACATCCCTGTAAGGGAGTCATGCAGGGAATATCTACACTTCAGGGCAGGATCTATGCATTTTCAGTTCTCTACACTTCCTTTTGGTGTATCCACTGCTTCCTGAGTATTCACAAAATACCTGACTCCAGCCATTGCTTACTGCAGGTAGAGAAATATTCAAATTTACCCGTACTTGGACGACTGCCTGATTCAGGCAGACAGTCAGGAAATGCTGTTGCAGTACCTGACATTTGTAAAAAACCTTCTAACCTCCCTGGGGTACACCATCAATGAAAAGAAATCAAAACTAATCCCCAGCCAAAAGAT
Source organism: Protopterus annectens (assembly GCF_019279795.1). Lineage (NCBI taxonomy): Eukaryota > Metazoa > Chordata > Ceratodontiformes > Protopteridae > Protopterus > Protopterus annectens. Next base: position 1,748,367,750 of record NC_056725.1, read on the forward strand.
TGTATTCCTGGGAGCAAGCTTGGACTCACCATCCCAGATGGCATTCCTCACTCCAGAAAAACAAGCCTTTCTGTCAGACTATTTTACTCAAATAGCCACCCATACCCCAGCTATCCGCAAGGAAAATCCTGCAGGCCGTAGGGTTCATGGCCTCATGCAGCCTACTAATTCCATATATAACTAGAGGCCAGCACCTTTAATCTTCTGGTTCAGAAATGGGGGACCGCAGAGGTAGATCTCTTTGCCTCCCCCTGCAATTACCAGCTCAGCAGATTCTACACCAGGACACCTCAAAGCAGGGTAAATCTGTCAGTCTATGCCTCCCCTCCACCCCTTCTTTCAAGAGGTTTGCTCAAGATAAGAGAGGATAGACGAAGGACATTTCTGATTGCCCCAGACTGGCCATGCCAGCACTGGTACCGACTCCTGTGCAGCCTGTCGTGGGTGCCACCTTGGCACCTACACCAGAACCCAACCCTGCTCTCTCAGCAGGGGGGACAGATCTTGCATCCACAACTGCAAACCTTAAATCTTGCAGCCTGGCTTATTCCTTGAACTCTTCCCTGGTAACCAGCCTAAGCAAGCAGGTGCTGGACGTAATTCTTGAAGACAGAAGAACCCAGTGCAAGGAAATCTTATGCTGATAAGTGGAAAAGGTACTGCTCCTGGATGCATTCTAAAGGAGAGGACACAACTCTGCCCTCCCTGCCTCTAATCTTGAATTACATAGCAGATCTGCTCCATGACAGGCCTTTCCCCAGCTCAGTTGCTCTTGTCCCCACCTGGTCCTGCTGTATTTCTGTTTCCATTCTGTAACCAACTCCATGTTTGCCAACTGCACTGCGTCTGTTAGGGCAAATTGTATCTGTGCCTATTCCCAGCCCATTTATTCCCCTCCTCATTCAATACTTGTTCCCAGTATTTGGCTTCCTTCTTCAGGAGCTCCTTGTACCTGCTGCTTACTCCCTGCACTGTTTTTCCTTCTCTAATGCAGTTCAGTGTCTGTTTAAGAGGAAGAGATGTGTCTTGTTTCTTTCATGTGCCATCATTTGCTGCAGTGAAACCATGGCATACCTTTCCAGCTTTCTGTCTGTATCCATAACTTGTATACGAGTCCAGAACCCTAGTCTTGACAAATTCCTGTTTGCTCTAAACCTGTTCCCCTACCATTGTTTTCCATTTTAGAGTACATTACTCCCACTGCCGCAATTGCACTAGTCTAACTATAAATGCCAAGTAATAAGATTTGAGATTTGGCATGCCTAAAACATTTTTGGGACTACTGATTTTGTAGTTTGACCTGCCCACAGAATAGGTGGATTTAATCATGGGAATCTATGATCATGCAGATGCTCATATCAAAGTGGAAGAAGCACTGTTGAGAGCTTTTTGTCTTACTTAGAGGTACTAGGCAGAGGTTCCCACTCTCTCGACAGCTGTTTGCACTGTACTTAGCATCACTGGCATCTAGGATACAGGATTTCTCCAAGCAAAACTACAGCTGGTATGGGAAGCAGGAAAAATTGGTGGATAGTTTTTTTCCTTAATAAATAAAATCATCACTTAAAAACCGTATTTTGTGTTTACTTGGGTTATCTTTGTCTAATATAGGGGGTGGGGGGAGTCCACAGAATCCTGCTGATAGGTAGGGGGTTGGGCCACATAACAGAAGCCGTCTTCTCCTCACAGATGCTGGGATAGCTCCCAGTATGCTAAAGCCTGGTCACCAGGAAAAAAAAGGGCCATGAGCCTGTCACTGGCCAGAATAGTGTGTGTGTAGAATCTATAACTGTTGTTTTTAGTTATTCCTTCATATGCTGTTGCTTTTGAACGTGTATTTTCTGCTTTAGGGAGGTTGATTGAGCCATGGGGATGAGACCATCTCACAGCAGGTGTTGAGATAATTTGCTGTTGACAGTACCAATGCCCTTGAAAGTGGAATGTTTTGTTTGAAAGCATGTAGAATACACCCCAATTTTTTGTTAGCTACTTGTTTACCTGCTTATCCTGTTGATGGTGTGGCTAATTTTATTTAACAGTACTAAACCTAGGTGATTCAACAGACAATATAGAAATGTGTGTGCTGAAGCTGCCATCTGTGTAAAGCCATAATCTAAATAAATTGTTACACACACACAAACGTGTGTGTGTGTGTGTGTGTGTGTGTGTGTGTGTGTGTGTGTGTGTGTGTGTGTGTATGGTGTGCGAAATTCAACCGATATAAAAGTCAGTGGTTCAAATTCATATTGCTAACTTAATCTCAGATAAACTCAGTTTTGTCTTACTGAGAAACCTCGCTAGAGGCTCAAAAGATCTAGCACATCTCAAGTAAGTTGTATAGTCTTCTTATAATGCATAGTTCAGTGATAAGTAGCCCATCAAGACCCAGTTCAGACTTTAAAGTGGGCTCCTTACTTGGCCTCATCTTCATACCCCATAGATATACAGATACTCTGATACTAGATCCCAGCAGTGCTAATGGTCATAACCATACCCACTCTTTTTGATCATTAAAAAAAATCCTTCCTAACATTATCGGTTTTAGTTTTAATCCCAAAATTCATATACACTAATACCCTGACTACTTTTTAGGCAATCCAGACCGGTCACCTCTTTTGCAGCATCTGTGACACTGATATATTATAGATGTTCATCATGTTACACTGCTGCAGTCATTACACTTGGGTTATACTACCATCAGGCGGTCCCGCAGTCGGCCAGAGTTCCAAAGTCTTGGTCCGGCGTTGGATGGTGTCGCTTCTTCCCTGACGTCAATGCACCAGCGGTATATAAGATGCATCCGACGCCATTTTCTTCAGTCTTTCTTGCCGTGCGGTGCCCGAAGCAGAAGCAGTTCGCAAGTGCCGGTCGGCCGACTCCTGAGATTTTCGAAATCGAATTTCAGATCCGAAGTCTTCAATAAAGCTAAGTACTCCATTGGAGAAACTTTTTTCTTGCCTCAGACCGATGTCAGAAAAAGTTAATAATTGCATTTCTTGTGGGAAGCAAATACCTCATAAGGACTTCCAATCTTAGTGTATTCCATGCCTAGGCCCTGATCACGACGTCACTAGTTGTCAGTTTTGTGCTAGATTTAACAAACGCACTATAAAAAGACGTTTTGATTTTGCTTTGCACTACTTTGGCCAAAGGTTCAATTATACCATGCCGTTGGATCAACCGATGACCTCAATACCAAAAAAACACAAAGACAAGGATAAAGACAGGCATCCGAGGTCCAAAACCAACGACGAAACCCCTTCTAGGTCAGTCGCCGGTTCTCAGTGAGGTGCTTTCGTAGCCCCTGACACCCGCTACCTCAGAGCCACAGGCCGCTTCCAACTCCCACGTGGAGACAACTAGGCCTCTGGAAACTCAAGGTATTGGGCCTATGGACACTAATCCCTCAGATGGGTCTGGAGCCGCTGAGCAGGCATCGGCTTCTGAGGGTGTTTTCAGACCTTCACAACTTACCGTTAAAACAACAGCCAAGACAAAGGTACCATTAAAGACAAAGAAACAAGTACAGCATTCTCCTGGACAGTCCTCCATGCCTAAGAAACAGATGCTTAAAATGGCCGAAGACCTCATTACTCTAATCAGGGGTTCCCATCCCCCTCCTGAGAAAAGGCCTAGGCAGGATACAGACTATGATTCCTCTGATCAGGTTTCCATTTCCTCTGATTCCTCTTCAGACCAGGGATACTCTCTACCCCCTATGAGGACTCTGATGCTGAAGAATCTATCCCTTCAGCCTCTCCTCCTGAGGATTATTCTTTTGGGGAAACTTTACATACCATGAGGGAGCATTTCCATTGGGAAAGTCAGGATTACTCAGAATCCAAGAAAAGGCTCAAGGATTTCCTTTTATTGCCTCAGCACAGGCCGCTGGCTATTCCGCCTGTGCTAGACATTGTAGATGATGTGTTCTCTGAATCCAGCTTATCTCCTGATTCTTTGCCCCCTGCTCCAGCCAAGCCAGACAGGTACTATAGAGTCCCTGACTCTCACAAGTTTCTTTACAAAAACTCTTCTGCTGATCCAGAAACTATTTCCCAGGGTCCAAATGGGTTTAAGGCTTCCATTGCAAAAAATCCAGTACCCTCTGACAAAGATTCCAGAGCTTTGGATAGATGGGGGAAGAAAGTATACACTTCTGCAACCTTAGCAGTAAGAGCTTTAAATTGCCAGTTTCACATGCTTAAGTACTAACAATATTTAATGGCTCAGTTAAAACAGAAAATGCTTGCAAGCTCAGAAGCTCCTGATTATAAAGAAATGCAGGATTTATTGCATGCAGTTGAACAGGAGGGAAAACATACTCTGCAATGTGGTTTTGATTCTTTAGAGGCCTCTTGTAGAGCCGCAGTTACAGGTTCTGTGATTCGAAGACATGCTTGGTTAAAAGAACAGAGTTTACCGGATCATGTTAAGGCAAAATTATTGGATGCTCCTTTACAGCATGATACCTTGTTTGGTGTTAAGGCAGAAGAGGTGTTAAAGAAAATGGAGGATAAAGCTAAATCTATGCAAACAGTCAAGGATTTCTTACAGGTACAGCCACCTCGGTTTAGCAGAAATTGGCCAACAAAGAATTGGTCCTTTTCAATGTCAGACAGGCCACAGAGAGGCAGATACAGATGCCCAAGAGGCAGATCTCAACCCCAAGGCTCAAACAGACAACGACAGTGGGGCACCTCAACCCCAAAAGGAGGTGAGGACAAGTCTCAACCCTACAGGAAACGGTCACAATGACATTCCCCTTCGTACGCCAAGCACGTCTCTTTTGGAAGCCCCCTTAGGGGGAAAACTAGCACTTTTTTCTCAAAACTGGCAAACAATCACCCAAGACAAATGGGTTCTGAATATTGTGTCTCAAGGTTACAGGTTCCACGTTCATACTTTACCAAGGCTAAAAGGAATGCCAGACCTGCCACAAAATCAATGGGCAGAGGCACAGAAACAAATTTCAGCCCTCATGGACATGAGAGCTATTCAAAAAGTACCACAGCAGGAATAAGGACAAGGATTTTACTCAAGACTCTTCCTGGTCCCCAGAAAGGACAAGGCCTGGAGGTCCATACTAGAACTTTCAATTCTGAATACTTACCTGGATATTCCAAAATTCAAAATGTTGACATTACAGCAGCTTCTACCCATGCTGGGCAAGAAGACTTGTCTTGTTACTCTGGACCGCAAAGAGGCATACCTGCATGTCCCTATCAGACAAAATTGCAGAAGATACCTCAGATTCAAAGCTGGTACAATGCACTACCAATTCTCTGCACTGCCCTTTGGCTTATGTACTGCGCCCAGGGTCTTCACAAAGTGCCTGGCACCAGTAATTGCATTTTGCAGACAAAAAAGAATTCAAATATATCCATACCTGGACGACTGCCTCATTCAAGCAGAGACAAAGAACATTCTTCTACAGCATCTGCCGTTTGTAAAAAGGTTGCTAATTTCTCTAGGGTACACAGTAAATGAAAAGAAGTCAAAACTAGTGCCCTCGCAACAGATTATATTCCTGGGTGCCAGCTTAAATACAACGGCCCAGATGGCTTACCTCACGCCAAACAAGTTCAACTAACTCAATATTTTCAATTACTGGCAAAAAAGTCCCATCTCCCTGCAAGAAAAATTCTGCAGGCCCTGGGATTCATGGCATCCTGCATTCTACTAATACCATATGCCAGACTGCATATCAGGAAATTACATTGGTACCTAAAAAGTGTTTGGACTCAACACTCTCACAATTTAGAAGCAGTAATACCAAGGCTACCCTGCCTACAACAGGAGTTTTCATGGTGGGCACAGGCATGTCACCTAAACAAGGGTCAGCCTTTTACCCAACCCACAGCCAGGCAAACTCTAACAACAGATGCTTTGGATTATGCCTGGGGAGCACACATGGCAGTAAAATGCATTCAGGGCAATTGGACCACAGACCAGATGCATCTTCACATCAATCAAAAAGAGATGTTGGCTGTTCAAAATGCCCTTTCAAGGACCTTCTGCATCCAGGACAATTATTACTAAAGACAGACAACACCACAGTAATGTGGTACATAAACAAGCAAGGGGGCACTCATTCTTATCCCCTATGCAGGCAAGCCATGACCTTGTATATTGCAATACTTTATGCAATATATTGTACATTCTATATGAATTGTGGTTTTTAACAATAGGGGTTAATTTTAGTATAGGTAGATTGATGTGTAGTATTTGATGTTATGTGTCTTTTTATAGTTTCTTTTGTCTATACTTAGTTTTACAGCCAAGTGTAACCAATTAATTAATTATGTGATTGATTAATTGAAGCCTGCATATATTGTGTTAGCTCCAACACTCTGAAAAAGTCCACAGGACGAAACCTAGGTCAGTGTTGGAGTTGTGTCATGCCTACTGTATTAATAAACCTTCTGGTGGAACTTCGTGTCCTCGTGGAGTGGTATTTAGTCAAGTTTTGGTTATCTGGTTTGTGGTCCGTTTTTTGTGCCATGGAGGATGAAGAATCACCAATTAACATCAAAGGTTTACTACAGCAAGTGCACAAGCAGCTGCGTGAACATACCTTGTTAATTCAAGGACTTTCGAACAGAATTAACGAAGTCACTGGTATGTGTTCCAACAGTAGTTTGGGTTTACCCCTTACCCATCCGACACCTGTATTATTGACTGCTGAACCTTCGGGTTCTTTGGACACTGAAAGTAGTAATTTTAACCCTAGAACGCCAGTTGGGTTATCTAACTCTGTTAATTCCATTGTGGTTAACAATCGTAACTGATGGAAGACAAGTAATTACAATTTTGGTACAGAGAAGAATACGCCACAAGCAGGTTCGCAAATACATCACAAATCACTGACAGCGTTAATCAAAGAATTTGAAATTAAATTATTTAAGTTGAAACGTATACAATTGGAAAATGGATATCTAGAGCGAAATATTGAACTGCGGCTTGTACCTAAAGGCCTTCGGGTCTGGCGGTACCCGAATGGCTGTAATGACAATGCTGAAATGATTAAAGAATTGCATGGTATTTTTGATGCCACAGGCATACAGATTATGCAAGTTATGGTCAAACATAACAATCACCGGATAGAAAGTTTGAGTGAATTGGATGGCATTCGTGACCAAATAACGCACGATTTATTGTTCGATCAGTACTTCACTAATTATGTTAATATAGTGAAGGACATAGAAAAGAACTGCGACATCTTATATCATAAAAAATTCGATAAATTGCAGCTGGATATTTTGGCATACAGGAATGGCAAGGTGTATCCACTGGAGACCAATAGTAACCATCGCATTTCTACAACATATGAATTAACCAATCAAGAGGAAGAAGTACAGGATGGGGCGGCTACGGAAACAGCAACAGGTTCTTATAGTGCCGCCGTGCGTGGTGCAGACCCTTTAGGGGATGTTCCAAGGAGGTCGGAAAGAATAAGACAGCAGGGGCCTGTTTATGGAAGCGACAAATATCAAATGGGTCTAAAGTCAAGGATGGACTATCAGTGGAGAAATCAACAGGGCGATTGGCAGAGGACTACAATAAGGTAAACAAAAAAATATTTTGGATACACGATAATTCTAGTTGTGAAAATGACTGTGTTGTGTGTTTGAGTAGTGGGGCAAAAAAGTTCTCGGGGCGTATATTGTCAAGCTGCTCTATTACTCCCATTAGAAAGAATTTAATAAATGACTCTGAGAAAGTGTTAGACATTGAAATCAGTGTGTTTAAGGATGCGATGGACGACGACAACGTGGACGCTAATTCGTATACTGAATTTTTTTGCGACGACTATTCAAAGAAATGCGTTATCCATGACGAGATTGTTTTGTGTTCTTCTACGGGAGATAAACGCAGTTTTAATCCAAATGTAGCAGTTAATGTTATGAGCGATATCTGTGACTGTATGTTTAACAAAGTGGACAATTGTGATACCAATGACAATTCTTTCAGCATTTATGGTGAAATAAATAGCTCTCATGATGGGGGAATTGCTGACCAAATGTTTTCTAGCATTAATGACAATAATTTAATGCAGATGAGTTTGCATCAAGTTATGGATGCACCTAATTTTGTGTATGCTGATGCTGAATGTACGATGTATAACAATATTTATGAACAACCAATAGCAGGCATTTGTTATAATAATGATTTGAATATGCCTATATTACAATATATGACAGAAGGCTTGAATATTAATGCTGTTAATGATTTGAGTATGAAAAATGTATTTATTAGTGATGAGGGTGACAACATCACTCATAATACCACACATGTAGATGATTATAATTTAACAGAAAAGGACTTGGCAGATGAAAGATATTTTGATGCTAATGACAGAATTTTGATGCAAATGAGTATACACAAAGATATTGAAGATTTAAATGAGATACAATTAGAATTAAACAACAATTATAATGAAAATAATGAGCAACAAGTAGTGCATACAATAGTGTTAGATAATAATGAGCAACACATAGACGATGAAGTAAATTCTGATGTAATGAATGGATGTGAATTTATTGAAGGAAGAAATGATGCCAATAATGGTCTAATTAATATTTATGAGCATGAAGGAAGTGCTTGCTCCTGTCAGAGTGAACGATTGGATGAACTTACTACCCCCTTGTCTAACCCTACAATTATATTTAACACTTCTAAAGATTTTAAGTTATTTAATTATTCAAGTTCTGAGTTTAATACACAGCATGCGGATACACTGTCCAAAGGTTTCAACTTTGTACCTTGTAGAAGAGGGAACGTGGCGGAAACACTTAAGGATTTGAAATTATTTACGCGTAAACTAAATTTGTTAGCATATTTTGGCTTCGAGAAGGGTGAGGATTACAGTGTTAGACCTATAAAATTACAAAAACCTAGTTATTTTAATCCACCATACAACAATTTGGTACACATTTTTGAAAATTTGTGTGAACAGGAGATTAGGCAACTTTATAAAACCAGTAATGTCACACATTATAACAACTTAGGGAAAGAAAATATTGAAAGTATCGAATATATATGTAGTAACAAAAATATACGTGTGATGAAGCCCGATAAGGGAAATGGAGCCGTAATAACAGACAAGATTGATTACGATAATGAAATGTTAATTATGTTGTCTAAAGATAATTATGTGGAAGTAAGCATTAACGAGATCCATTTAGCATATCAAAAAATTGATTTGGCCCTTGATGACATGTTATTTCAGGGACAAATAAATGAGGAAGAATATTTCTTCATGATAAACAAACATCCTGTGGTCAGTGGGATCTTTGGTATTCCAAAGATCCATAAGGGCCTTGACAATGTCCGTTTTAGACCAATTGTCGATGGCAAGAGGAGTAAAGTGTCTTTTATTAGTCAATATTTAGATTTAAAATTGAAAAATGGTTTAAATAGTTTTCCTTATATATCTAAGGACTCTTGGCACTTTTTGGATAAAATTAGAAACTACAAAACTTTGGATAATATTATGTTTTTGACAATTGATGTGGTCAACCTGTTTAGTGTTATTCCACATGAAATAGGTCTTGAATGGCTGGAAGAACAATTGGTGGTCACAGGGGCTTATGACCAAGATCAAATAAATGTGTATGTGAGGCTAATGGAACTGGTGCTAAACAACAATTTTATATTTTTTGAAGGATATAAATTTCGTCAAAAAACTGGAGTGGCAATGGGGGCAGCGTGTGCCCCCATTTATGCCAACTACATCATGGCGTATTGGGAGAACAAGTTTGTCTTTAACAGTGAATTTAGGTCATCTATTAAAGTATACACTCGTTTTTTGGACGACATTTTTATTATATGGCAAGGTGACAAGAAAGATATAGAGAGATTTATATCCTATATTAACCAAACAGTTTGGTTCTTGAATTTTACTTATGAAATTAGTGAGGACGAGATTAGTTATTTGGATGTGAATTTAGCCTACAACAAAGACAAAAAATACATTTCATCCAAAATATTTAGAAAATCAACATTTTCAAATTCTTATCTGCATTACGACAGTTGGCACCCGGAACATCAGAAAAAATCAATAGTAAAAGGTCAATTAATAAGGGCAGCACGTATGGTTAGTGAAGAGGCCGAATTCCTAAAAGAAATTGATTTCATGATTAAATTATTTACGAATAGGGGTTATCCTATATCTTTTTGTGAAGAGATAAAAAAGGAAATACAAACTAAAAGAATGAATGGACGTATTCAGCCAATTCTTAATAGTTCGTATTCAGTATTTAAGAACTCTAATTCAACAAGGTATGACCTACGGGAAGAATACACCCTATTTGTAGTCACATATAATGCAGATACAGATGGTATTATTAAAATTATAGAAAAGAATTGGAGATCATTTACTAAGCTTAAGGAATTTCAAGGTTTTACACTAAGAAAGCCAAAATTTATATTTCGTAAGGATAGAGCCTTAAAACAAGTTTTTGAAAGATCTGCAAGTCAATTGGATAATAATATTAATAAATTAAGAGGTAACAACAATTGTGGGAGATGTTCTACTTGTAGCTTTGTAATGAAAACAAGGGGTAAAATAACAGTTAATAACACCAATATTTCGATTAAGGGTAGATATAATTGTCATTCCACAAATGTGGTTTATTTAGCTAAATGTGAATTATGTATGGCATTCTATGTGGGCAAGACATGCAGAAAATTCAGGGACAGAATAAAAGAACATGTCCTTGATATACAACATCAAAAGCCCACGAATGCCTTAGCTAGACATATTATAGCACATAAAGATCATAAATTTTCTTTTTGTATAATAGAACAATTAGTTCAAGATCAACAAGGTAGGTTAACTGGGTATCATCTTGACGTTTGTGAGCTTAAATGGCAACTAATATTAAATGCACATTTTTATCCAGGCCTCAATGAATTTATATCTATTAAACCTTATTTGAGGCTACAAAATATTATGGGTTAATCTGGTGTAGTTTTAGTTGTGTCATTTAAGCATGGCCAGTATGTTGTGTTTTTAATTGTACATAGTGGTCAAGATGGTTTCTATTCACAAAATGATTTATGCAGATTTTTATACAGTACTATGTAATATACTATATTTTGATTTTAATCATGTTACATTAAGCAAATACTTTATGCAATATATTGTACATTCTATATGAATTGTGGTTTTTAACAATAGGGGTTAATTTTAGTATAGGTAGATTGATGTGTAGTATTTGATGTTATGTGTCTTTTTATAGTTTCTTTTGTCTATACTTAGTTTTACAGCCAAGTGTAACCAATTAATTAATTATGTGATTGATTAATTGAAGCCTGCATATATTGTGTTAGCTCCAACACTCTGAAGAAGTCCACAGGACGAAACCTAGGTCAGTGTTGGAGTTGTGTCGTGCCTACTGTATTAATAAACCTTCTGGTGGAACTTCGTGTCCTCGTGGAGTGGTACTTAGTGTATTCCATGCCTAGGCCCTGATCACGACGTCACTAGTTGTCAGTTTTGTGCTAGATTTAACAAACGCACTATAAAAAGACGTTTTGATTTTGCTTTGCACTACTTTGGCCAAAGGTTCAATTATACCATGCCGTTGGATCAACCGATGACCTCAATACCAAAAAAACACAAAGACAAGGATAAAGACAGGCATCCGAGGTCCAAAACCAACGACGAAACCCCTTCTAGGTCAGTCGCCGGTTCTCAGTGAGGTGCTTCAGAGCCCTGACACCCGCTACCTCAGAGCCACAGGCCGCTTCCAACTCCCACGTGGAGACAACTAGGCCTCTGGAAACTCAAGGTATTGGGCCTATGGACACTAATCCCTCAGATGGGTCTGGAGCCGCTGAGCAGGCATCGGCTTCTGAGGGTGTTTTCAGACCTTCACAACTTACCGTTAAAACAACAGCCAAGACAAAGGTACCATTAAAGACAAAGAAACAAGTACAGCATTCTCCTGGACAGTCCTCCATGCCTAAGAAACAGATGCTTAAAATGGCGAAGACCTCATTACTCTAATCAGGGTTCCCATCCCTCCTGAGAAAAGGCCTAGGCAGGATACAGACTATGATTCCTCTGATCAGGTTTCCATTTCCTCTGATTCCTCTTCAGACCAGGGATACTCTCTACCCCCCTATGAGGACTCTGATGCTGAAGAATCTACCCCTTCAGCCTCTCCTCCTGAGGATTATTCTTTTGGGGAAACTTTACATACCATGAGGGAGCATTTCCATTGGGAAAGTCAGGATTACTCAGAATCCAAGAAAAGGCTCAAGGATTTCCTTTTATTGCCTCAGCACAGGCTGCTGGCTATTCCGCCTGTGCTAGACATTGTAGATGATGTGTTCTCTGAATCCAGCTTATCTCCTGATTCTTTGCCCCCTGCTCCAGCCAAGCCAGACAGGTACTATAGAGTCCCTGACTCTCACAAGTTTCTTTACAAAAACTCTTTTCTTCTGCTGATCCAGAAACTATTTCCCAGGGTCCAAATGGGTTTAAGGCTTCCATTGCAAAAAATCCAGTACCCTCTGACAAAGATTCCAGAGCTTTGGATAGATGGGGGAAGAAAGTATACACTTCTGCAACCTTAGCAGTAAGAGCTTTAAATTGCCAGTTTCACATGCTTAAGTACTAACAATATTTAATGGCTCAGTTAAAACAGAAAATGCTTGCAAGCTCAGAAGCTCCTGATTATAAAGAAATGCAGGATTTATTGCATGCAGTTGAACAGGAGGGAAAACATACTCTGCAATGTGGTTTTAATTCTTTAGAGGCCTCTTGTAGAGCCGCAGTTACAGGTTCTGTGATTCGAAGACATGCTTGGTTAAAAGAACAGAGTTTACCGGATCATGTTAAGGCAAAATTATTGGATGCTCCTTTACAGCATGATACCTTGTTTGGTGTTAAGGCAGAAGAGGTGTTAAAGAAAATGGAGGATAAAGCTAAATCTATGCAAACAGTCAAGGATTTCTTACAGGTACAGCCACCTCGGTTTAGCAGAAATTGGCCAACAAAGAATTGGTCCTTTTCAATGTCAGACAGGCCACAGAGAGGCAGATACAGATGCCCAAGAGGCAGATCTCAACCCCAAGGCTCAAACAGACAACGACAGTGGGGCACCTCAACCCCAAAAGGAGGTGAGGACAAGTCTCAACCCTACAGGAAACGGTCACAATGACATTCCCTTCAGACGCCAAGCACGCCTTTTGGAAGCCCCTTAGGGGAAAACTAGCACTTTTTCTCAAAACTGGCAAACAATCACCCAAGACAAATGGGTTCTGAATATTGTGTCTCAAGGTTACAGGTACCACGCTCATACTTTACCAAGGCTAAAAGGAATGCCAGACCTGCCACAAAATCAATGGGCAGAGGCACAGAAACAAATTTCAGCCCTCATGGACATGAGAGCTATTCAAAAAGTACCACAGCAGGAATAAGGACAAGGATTTTACTCAAGACTCTTCCTGGTCCCCAGAAAGGACAAGGCCTGGAGGTCCATACTAGAACTTTCAATTCTGAATACTTACCTGGATATTCCAAAATTCAAAATGTTGACATTACAGCAGCTTCTACCCATGCTGGGCAAGAAGACTTGTCTTTGTTACTCTTGACCGCAAAGAGGCATACCTGCATGTCCCTATCAGACAAAATTGCAGAAGATACCTCAGATTCAAAGCTGGTACAATGCACTACCAATTCTCTGCACTGCCCTTTGGCTTATGTACTGCGCCCAGGGTCTTCACAAAGTGCCTGGCACCAGTAATTGCATTTTGCAGACAAAAAAGAATTCAAATATATCCATACCTGGACGACTGCCTCATTCAAGCAGAGACAAAGAACATTCTTCTACAGCATCTGCCGTTTGTAAAAAGGTTGCTAATTTCTCTAGGGTACACAGTAAATGAAAAGAAGTCAAAACTAGTGCCCTCGCAACAGATTATATTCCTGGGTGCCAGCTTAAATACAACGGCCCAGATGGCTTACCTCACGCCAAACAAGTTCAACTAACTCAATATTTTCAATTACTGGCAAAAAAGTCCCATCTCCCTGCAAGAAAAATTCTGCAGGCCCTGGGATTCATGGCATCCTGCATTCTACTAATACCATATGCCAGACTGCATATCAGGAAATTACAGTGGTACCTAAAAAGTGTTTGGACTCAACACTCTCACAATTTAGAAGCAGTAATACCAAGGCTACCCTGCCTACAACAGGAGTTTTCATGGTGGGCACAGGCATGTCACCTAAACAAGGGTCAGCCTTTTACCCAACCCACAGCCAGGCAAACTCTAACAACAGATGCTTTGGATTATGCCTGGGGAGCACACATGGCAGTAAAATGCATTCAGGGCAATTGGACCACAGACCAGATGCATCTTCACATCAATCAAAAAGAGATGTTGGCTGTTCAAAATGCCCTTTCAAGGACCTTCTGCATCCAGGACAATTATTACTAAAGACAGACAACACCACAGTAATGTGGTACATAAACAAGCAAGGGGGCACTCATTCTTATCCCCTATGCAGGCAAGCCATGACCTTGTGGAACACAGCTCTAACGTATCAAGTTCACCTGCAAGCACAATTCCTGCCAGGAAAGAAAAATACTCTGGCAGACGATCTAAGCAGAAATATCATGGACCCTCACGAATGGAAATTGAATCCACAAATCTTCAGCATGGTAATGCAAAAATGGGGATGCCCAGATGTAAATCTTTTTGCCTCCCCACTGAATTGCCAACTACAAAAGTTCTGCACAAGGACTTATCACAAACAAGCATGGAAAGTGGACGCTCTCTTGTTCAGCTGGAAAAACCTGAAAGTTTATGCCTTCACACCACTGCCTCTCCTTTCAAAGGCACTCCTAAAAGCCAGACAAGAAAAACCAGAAATGATCCTGATTGCTCCAGACTGGCCACGCCAGCACTGGTACCCTATCTTAAGGAACTTGGCTCAAGGACCACCATGGATTTTGCCTCAAATTCCACACCTTCTGACTCAACAAAACAAACCAGATCCTGCACGGTCAGCTCAAAACCCTAAACCTAGCTGCATGGCAGATACATTAGCCAAACAGGCAACACCTCTCTCTAAAGCTGTTATGGATGTCATTTTGGAGGCCAGGAAGCCTAGCACCAGGAAAGCTTACTCAGAAAAATGGAAGAGATTGTGCGCCTGGAACCAGGCTCAAAACCTTGACCCTCTTGTTCCAAACATTCCTCAGATTTTACAATACTTAACTGAGATGCTGGACAGAGGCCTATCCTTCTCATCAGTTAAGATCCACGCCTCTGACATTTCAGCACATTACAACACGGATCCTCCTTTATTCTCTAATCCCTTGCTAAAGCAGTACCTCAGAGGGGCTAAAAACATAAGACCGCCCCGGAGAGCACCAACACCGACTTGGGACCTCAATTTTGTTTTGGAAAAACTGACCCTACCACCTTTTGAGCCAGCCAATACAGCCGATCTAAAATTTTTATCATGGAGACCATCTTTGCTCCTGGCAGTAATTTCAGCATGAAGAGTCTCAGAGCTACAGGCATTAATGGCAGTGGAACATTTTATAATTTTTCATCAGGACAGGGTTTCTTTAAGGACAAACCCTACCTTTATGCCAAAGGTGATATCTAGTGTGGCTCTTAACCAAACCATCCATTTGCCAACTTTTTATCCAAACCGCCAGAATAAAGGGGAGAAACCTCTGCATTCTTTGGACATACACAGGCAGCTATGCTTCTACTTGGACAAAACAAAAGCTTTCAGGAAAACTGAGCAACTGTTTGTAGCATATGCTGCAGGATCACAGGGCAAGGCTATCTCAAAGCAGACTATATCCAAATGGATAGGACACTGTATTGATTACTGCTACACACAGCATGGAAAATCAGTCCCAAATACCATTAGGCCACATTCCACCAGGGCAACAGCCACTTCAACAGCCTTTCTCAGAGGAGTACCTACCAAGGAAATTTTGGAGGCTGCAACTTGGAGTTCAGTGCACACCTTTACCAAGCATTACCACCTGCCTCTTTACTCTAAATCCAGAGCAGGATTTGCCACTGCAGTTCTGCAGGGCCTCATAGCCAATCCTAACTATTTATAGACCAGCCACCCAACCTTAGCTTTGGGATTCTACCCAAGTGTAATGATTGCAGCAGTGTAACACGATGAACATAGTACAGTTTTGTACCTACCATAAATGTAGATGTTCAAGTGTTCACACTGCTGCAGTCCAGGTTATCCTCCCTCCCTCCATCCCCTCTGAACTAGCTGGGCTTGTCTATACCTTTCTATCCTGTACAACCTTTGGGGTGTATTTGCTTGTAACTGAAGGTATTGTTTTCATTTTATATGTATATTTTTTATTAGCAATATGTATTGCCTACCTATTGGGGGCACCTGACATCTGGGGCAAGAAAAACTGAAGAAGATGGCATCGGATGCACCTTATATACCCCTGGCGCACTGACATCAGGGAAGAAGTGACAGCAAGTGATGCCGGACCAAGACTTTGGAACTCTGGCCGACTGCGAGACCGCCTGACGGCAGGATAACGCAAGTGTAATGACTGCAGCAGTATGAACACTCGAACATCTACATTTATGGTAGGTACAAAACTGTACTTTTTCAGCCTTCACAGAAACACTTATAAACACTCAGAATACATAAGCTGCTTGATCACATATTACCACTTAAAAGCCCAGCATTTCTCATGGCAAGTTAAGGAAATTAAAACATTCCTACTCAACAGTAGCTTACAGAGAATTTCTGGAATGTTTGCATTCTTCCCAAATAGCTGTCAAAATGTCTATTTTTAATTATTTTACATATACATAAAGTTATTATACAAAGTAACCTACAAATACTGGCAAAATTTAAATCCAACACAAACCATTAATAGCTTTACTAGCCATTATAGATCAGAAAGTACATTACTTACATCTCTGAATACTGATGTGTCCTCTTCAGTTCAAGACTACTGCGCCCCAGCTATACCATGTTGTTTTATACCTTAGCTATGCACATACCATGTTATTTTTACACCCTAGCTATATACATACCATGTTACTTTTAACACCCTAGCTATATACATACCATGTTACTGTGGCACGCCAGCTATGTACATACCATGTTATTTTTACATCCTAGCTATGTACATACCTTGTTACTTTTACATACCAGCTGTATACATGCCATGTTACTCTTACACCTTGGCTATGTACATACCATGTTATTTTTACACCCTAGCTATATACATACCATGTTATTTTTACACCCTAGCTATGTACATACCTTGTTTCTTTTACACCCCAGCTATGTACATACCTTATTACTTTTACACCTTACCTATGTACACACCATGTTACTTTTGCACTCTAGCTATGTACATACCATGATGTCCTTCAAGGATGCATCTGCAGTCCTTACAAATGGGTTGTCCTGTCGTCAGGCAGCCCTTCGGTTGGCCGGATTCCAAAGTCTGGGTCTGGCCTCGGCTGGTGTCGCACTTCACCCGACGTCATAGCTGCAGTTCTTCGGGTATAAAGGCATCAGCCAACGCCATTTTCCTCAGTCTTTCTTGCCGTGTGGCGCCCGAAGCAGAAGCTGTTCTCAAGTGCCGGTCGGTCAGAACCAGAGATTACTACTACCGAATACTACTTCTACTACCGAAGACTTCTAAAAAGCTAAGTACCCCGTTGGGGACTCTTTCTTGCCTCAGCCGATGTCAGAAAAAGTGAATAACTGTTTAACTTGTGGGAAACAAATACCTCATAAAGATTTCCACTCTTACTGCTTACCTTGTTTAGGCCCAGACCACGACGTAGCAGCTTGTCTAGCCTGTGCTTCTTTTAACCGATGGACGCTTAGACGTCGGTCGGAATTTGCTGAGGAGTTTTTCGGCTCAGATTTTGCTTACATTATGCCGTCGGATCCTCCGACTACGCAAATATCTAAAAAGCGCAAGGAAAAGGACCGACACTCGCGGTCCGCGGTTTCGGCTGAAACCACGGTTAAGCCAACCGCGAGTGTCTCTGTTTCGGCTGAAACCGAGCTCGCGGTTCTTCCTTCAGCCGAAAACTTACCTCCTACCGAGGTCTCTTCCAACCTGGTGGAATCGGCTTCTGAAATCCCACCTGCTCTTACAGGTTCCCAGGAATTATCTGATACTACACCCTTGGATATTTCAACCCCTGCACGTGGAGCTGCTAGGCCACCTGCAACCATGTCGATTAAGGCCTTTGCCAGGGCTAAAGCAGCAAAATCTACCAAATCTGTGCCTGCTAAGACCCCCTCTCACAGGCCTAGCTCTAGTTCACAAATGCTTAGTCTAGCAGAGGATCTCATTTCTTTGATCCGGGGATCCCAACCTCACCCAGACAGGACCTCTCACCCACCTCCAGAGAAGAGGCCTAGAGCAGAGCCCCCTGAGCCAGTTTCTACAGATGACTCCTCTGATGATTCAGATAATTCAAACCCTCCAGAGGGCCCTTTCTCCCCTTATGAAGACTCTGATGGTGAAGAGTCCATTCCTTCTGCCTCTCCGCCTGAGGAATTTTCCTTTGGGGAAACCTTGCATGCTATGAGGGAACAATTTCAGTGGCAGGGCCAGGATTTTTCAGACTCTAGAAAAAGGCTTAGAACCTTTCTGCATTTACCACAACATAGGCCTTTAGCCATCCCTCCAGTTCTCTCTGTTGTGGATGATGCATTTAATGATGCTTGTACTGCTCCTGATTCACTACCTCCGGCCCCTGCTAAGCCCGATAGGTACTACAGGGTCCCGGACACACATAATCATTTGTATAAGGCTCCTTTTGCAGATCCCGAAACTATCTCCCAGGGACCTAAGGCTGTAGCAGCTACCTCTGCCAAAAACCCCCTCTGAAAGGGAATCCAGGTCCTTAGACAGATGGGGTAAAAAAGTTTACACTTCTGCTACTCTTTCAGCTAGGGCCTTGAACTGTCAATTCCACATGATCCAGTATCAAGAATTTATGTTAGACCAGCTAACTAAAAAGCTGTCCTCGGATGAACCATTAGACAAAAAAATCTATTCAGGAAATGGTACATAACATTCAGCAGGTCAGTAATCATTCCTTAAAATGCGGCTATGATGCACTGGAAGCTTCCTTTAGATCAGCCATGACTGGCACAGTGATCAGAAGACATGCATGGTTAAAAGAGCAGGCCTTACCAGACCATGTCAAATCAAAGCTACTAGATGCTCCCGTGGACAAGATCAATTTGTTTGGCTCTCCCGCACAACAGGTGCTGAAGAAGATGGAAGAGAAGGCAAAATCTGTCCAGACAGTGAAAGATTTCTTACAGGTCCAACCTCCAAGGTTTAGCAGGAATTGGCCCTCCAAGAATTGGTCCTTTCCAGACACCTCCAGAGCTCAGAGAGGCAGGAATAGACGCTCAAGAGGCGGAGGTCAATCCAGAGGTGCCTACAGAGGACGTCAGTGGCAGGCTAACAACCAGCGAGGTACAGCCACAGATACAGCCACCACCACTACTACAGGACAACCGCAGTGACTTGGCTCTGGCACCGCCTACCAGGGAACAACTAGAAGCACCCTTAGGCGGGAAGCTAGCCTTATTTTCAGTAAACTGGCATTACATCACAGGAGACAAGTGGATTTTGCAGACAATAGACCAAGGTTACAGGTTTCACTTCCATACTCTACCAAGGAAGAGAGGAATGCCAAACCTACCTCCAAATCAAAAGGCAGAAGCTCTAAAACAAATAACTCACTTACTAAGGATGAGAGCTGTAGAAAAGGTACCATCTATGGAGCAAGGACAGGGATTTTACTCCAGACTCTTCCTGGTACCAAGAAAAGAAAACCAATGGAGACCTATTCTCGACCTGTCCACTTTAAACACATTCCTCATTGTTCCAAAATTCAAAATGCTGACCCTACAGCAGCTTCTTCCCATGTTGGGCAAGGAGTCTTGGCTGGTAACTCTAGATCTCAAGGAGGCATACCTGCACGTCCCCATACGACCAAATTGCAGAAGATACCTCAGATTTCTTGCAGGATCAGAGCATTATCAATTCTCAGCATTGCCCTTTGGCGTATCTACTGCGCCCAGAGTGTTCACGAAATGCCTGGCATCAGTAATTGCTCATTGCAGGCTTCAGGGAATCCAAATTTACCCTTACCTGGACGACTGCCTGTTACAAGTGGACAACAGAAACAAGCTAACAGAAGACTTGAAAAGGGTCATTTATCTACTGCAAGCCCTGGGATACACAGTCAATATAAAAAAGTCAAGGCTGATACCATCCCAAAGGATAACCTTTTTGGGTGCAGAGCTGGACACATCAAAACAAATGGCATTCCTGACAGTAGAAAAACACGAGAAACTCCCTCTCTACTTCTTGGCATTAACAAAGCAGAACCAGCTAACAGCAAGAAAAGTCCTGCAAGCCGTGGGTTTCATGGCATCCTGCATAATATTGGTTCCACATGCCAGACTGCATATGAGAAAGTTACAGTGGTACCTAAGGAATTTATGGTCTCAGCACAAGCACAGCCTAGAAACCCAAATTCCAATAATCCCATGCCTGAAACAAGAATTCCAATGGTGGGCTCAGGCCTGTCAATCAAACAAAGGACTGCCCTTCCACAGCACTCAACCAAGCCAGACAATCACAACGGACGCCTCAGACCTCGGTTGGGGGGCACACATGCTGGACAAGTGCATACAAGGCTTATGGACTCAAGACCAGCTGCACCTACACATAAATCAAAAGGAAATGCTGGCAGTAAAACTGGCAATTCAGACATTCAGACCATTTCTTCGACAAGGTCAACTGTTGATAAGGACAGACAACACCACAGTTATGTGGTACATCAACAAAACAGGGAGGCACACATTCGTACCCTCTATGCCGGATGGCAATGGACCTCTGGAATGTGGCCCTGAGCTTCAACATTCAGTTGCAAGCAATTTTTGTGCCAGGAAAAGAAAACATTCTAGCAGACATTCTAAGCAGAACTGCCACAGATGCCCATGAATGGATGCTGCATCCGGACATCTTCAAAACCATTACAAGAAAGTGGGAACTACCAGAAATAGACTTATTTGCATCTCCACGCAATCACCAACTGAAGAAATTCTGCACAAGGATGTACCACCCACTTGCTTGGAAAGTGGACTCCCTATCTTTCAGTTGGAAAAACCTGACAGCATATGCATTCCCACCACTTCCTTTGATGCACAAGGTGCTATTGAAAATCAAAGAGGACCGTCCAAGGATCATCCTGATAGCTCCAGACTGGCCAAGGCAACATTGGTACCCATTACTGAGGAGCATGTCTCGGGAACAAATATGGACTCTACCTCTAGTTCCCTTACTGTTAACACAGAACAACTACAACACCCTGCATCCAAACCTGAAAACACTACAGCTGACTGCCTGGAACATTACATAAGATCAAATAACCCAAATTTATCCCAAAGGGTTAAAGACATTATCTTGGAGGCTCGCAGACCCTCAACAAGAAAAAATTATTCAGCAAAATGGAAAAGATATCACATTTGGAGTACTGCAAAGGGAGAAAATTTGTCACTGGTAAACATAGCCAACATCCTGGAATACTTGGCAGAGCTCTTCCACAACGGCCTGTCCTATTCTTCCATTAAGATTCATGCATCAGCTATTTCAGCAGAATACAACTTGGATCCTCCAGTCTTCTCACATCCTCTGCTCAGGCAGTTTCTAAGAGGAATTAAAAATGTAAAATCACCTAGGAAGCAACCATTGCCAGCATGGGACTTGAACTTTGTGCTAGAAAAGTTGACACTCCCTCCTTTCGAACCAGCAGCAACAGCAGACTTACAATACTTATCATGGAAAACTGCTTTCCTGCTTGCAATCACTTCAGCAAGAAGGGTATCTGAGCTACAGGCATTAATGGCAGTACAGCCCTTCCTGATCTTCCATCAAGATAGAGTGTCCATGAGAACAAATCCTACTTTTATGCCAAAGGTGGTCTCCAGGATATCTTTAAATCAAGCTATTCATCTACCTACATTCTTCCCCAACCCACAGAACAGGGGGGAAAGACTGTTGCATACCTTGGATGTACATAGACAACTACGCTACTACCTGGACAGGACCAAGGGCAATAGAAAAACTGACCAACTACTGGTAGCGTATGCAACAGGAATGGAAAGAAAAGCAATTTCAAAACAGACCATCTCTAAGTGGATAGGAAATTGCATTAGATTTTGTTATTCCTACCATGGGAAGAAAACTCCAGAAAACATCAGACCTCACTCTACAAGGGCAACAGCCACTACCACAGCTTTTCTACGAGGAGTGGCTACCAAAGACATTTTAGAGGCTGCTACTTGGAGCTCCGTGCATACATTTGCCAAGCATTATAATTTACCTTTATACTCCAGATCCCGAGCAGGTTTTGCCACTGCTGTTTTGCAAGGGATCTTAACTACACCATAATCTTATTTCTCCTCCTCCCCCAGTTTGGCTATGGTATTCTACCCATTTGTAAGGACTGCAGATGCATCCTTGAAGGACATAGTACAGTTTTGTACCTACCATAAATGTAGATGTCCGATAGGCATGCATCTGCAGTCAGGATTACCCACCCTCCTTCCCTCTGTGGTACTCCTAGGGTATTTGCCCATCTTGTAGCTAGCTGGGGAATCTATTATGGTGTATTTGTTTGTATATATGTACATACATGCTTATTTTTTGTTTGCTCTCTACTATTTGGAACCATTTGCATTTATCCAAATTTAGCCTTCCTAGAGGGCTCCTGGCATCTGGGGCAAGAAACACTGAGGAAAATGGCGTCGGCTGATGCCTTTATACCCGAAGAACTGCAGCTATGACGTCGGGTGAAGTGCGACACCAGCCTAGGCCAGACCCAGACTTTGGAATCCGGCCGACCGAAGGGCTGCCTGACGACAGGACAACCCATTTGTAAGGACTGCAGATGCATGCCTATCGGACATCTACATTTATGGTAGGTACAAAACTGTACTTTACTCTTATACCCTAGCTATGTACATACCTTGTTACTTTTACACTCCAGCTATGTACATACCATATTACTTTTATACCCTAGCTATGTACATACCATGCTACTGTGGTACCCCAGCTATGTACATACCATGTTATTTTTACACCCTAGCTATGTATATACCTTGTTACTTTTACAACCCAGCTATATACATACCATGTTATTTTTACAGCCTAGCTGTATGCATACCATGTTACTTTTACACCCTAACTATGTACATACCATGTTACTGTGGCACCCTAGCTATGTACATACCATGTTACTTGTACACCCTAACTATGTACATACCTTGTTTCTATTACAACCCAGCCATGTGCATACCATGTTACTGTGGCAACCCAGCTATGTACATACCATGTTACTTTTACACCTTAGCTATGTACACACCATGTTATTACTACACCCCAACTTTATCGGCACTGCACCATCACATACAACACATAGCCAGGTATTTCCTCTCAACAGTTTCCTCATTATGTAAAATACTTCTTGACCTTCCAGAATTTCAGTTAAAAATATTCTCCAGAACTTTCCTTTTTGAATTGTTGTAAGATATCCTTTTTTCAGATGTAATGCTGTCTAAAACCACTACAAGTTAGCTGTAACTTTTCACTTATGATATTAACCATTCTTCTTAAATGGAAATCATATGTTGTAACTCATTTGTCTAAATGCCATCACCCAATAATCTGTTTGACTTCTGGGTAATATTCAGAGTAACTGCTATAGTGAAAATGCTTGAAATAATTTGCAGACAACTCACTGCATTTTTTAGATAATTCTTTTATGCTTCACTTAATCCCAGCACAGGTTATAATATAATCTCAGTAGTGTTGCATTTCTGTTAGCTATGTATGACAAGATCTTTGCAAACCTGGAACATCGTCTGTAAACAGAAGCCATATTTGTCATTCACTCCACTGATTGAGTTCAGTTAATGGTTTGAAGTTGAATGTTTGAAATGACTGAGTGGTGTGTAAGTTAGTATAAGATGATCTTACACTTCTTGACCTGGAAGTGAAACTAAAAATGACAGCAAGCATTTGGAGAATACATCAACAGAAAGGGAATCAAAATGGTAGACGATAATCAGAGACATGAATCTCCAGAGTCCAAGCAGAAGGACATGGGTGAAATAAAAATGGAAGCTGTCTTGGTTACATAATTAATGTATCTGGAAGTGAGATTAAGAGGCTTATTATGCAGTTTATGGACTGTATTGTTCAAGTGAAGTTGCATGAATTAGAGATGGTTTACCTACACGAATGAGAAGCACTGTCTTTTGGCTCACTGCTCATCACAAGTTATATACAGAAAACTGGTGAGTTGAAAAAACATAAAAAAAAAATTGTAAGGGGCAAGCCCCCCCAGTCATCATATATACCAATTCCACTGTTGCACAACAGTGAAGAAAAGGCAAGGAATAAACAAAAAACCCTACCACTGGCTCACAAACTACATTTCACAGCAATGAAACGTATTTATTTATTTCAGTTTGATTACCGGGGAAGTCCACTGGGCCAAGAAGTACCCATTTTCAGTGGAGGCCCGGGGAGAAAAGCTCCAAAAACAGTACAATCAAGGTTACATACAGTAATGGATGATAATACAATGTCACAAACAGTTAGGAATATGTGAGATGCAGTAGTAGGCAATACAGTAAGGATTACATAAAATCCAATCATAAAAGTACAATGTCCAAGATGTAGAGTTTGCAAAGAAAAAAGGTAAAACTTTTTTTTTTTTTTTGCTACATATGAACAGTATTTACATACTTACAGTCAACTGAAAGTCAGCTATAACCATATAGGGGGAACATAGAATGAAATAAATAGAGTATATAGTAGATTGGTGCTTGAGAATAGAGGTCAAGGTGGAAAAAGTTTCTAGGATTTATACTGGGTGAAAGCAAGGACATTTCCATTTGGAGGATAAGTGTAAGAAAAGATGGGTCTTGAAAGAGTCAGAGTTAGGGATGGTCCTAAGAGAAGGTGGGAGGGAGTTCCATTTTCTACCAAGAGAGAAGGAGAGTAGGAGCTGGCCAGAGGGATGCTTAGGTTTGTGAATGGAGATTAGGTTTTGGTTTTCAGATCTCAGAGATCAGTTAGGGATGTAAGGGGTTAGGATGTTAGATAAGGCAGGGCATTTTTCTGGATAAAATATTAATTTGTGAGCAGTAGTTAGTTGGAGATAGTCAAGGTAGTTAGGGAGTTCTAACCAGTTTAGAGATTGTAGGGCATGGCAGTGGTGAGTACAGGTTTTGGATTTGGTGGCAAATTTAGAGATCTTATTATAACAAGCTACGAGTTTTCAGGTGTTGGAAGCAGAAAGATTAGTTAGAAGTGGGGCACCTTAAAGGAGAGAAGGGAGGAGGTAGGTGATGGCTAAGGTATGCCTAGAGGAGTTAGAAAGAAATTGATTATTCCTGTAGAGCATACCTAATTTTTGGTGGGTTTTCTTTATGTTTTGTTGAATGTGGAGATCAAATTTGAGCTGTTCATCAATAGTGATGCCAAGGAGTTTTGCGGAAGGGACCACTTCTATAGGAGTGTTGGTTAGGCTTTGGACATTGAATGAGTTTTTGTTAAAGGAAGATGCCTTGGTAGGAAGGAAAATTAGTATTTTAAATTTATTGGAGTTAAGGGAGAGATGGTTTTGGTGCATCCACTTTTCAGTAGTGGAGAAAGCTTTTTGAGTTTTGGACAGAAGTTCAGAAGGGTTGGAGGCAGAACAAACTAGGGTGGAGTCATCAGCGTATTGGATGACTGTAGTGTCAGGGAGGGCAGTGTGAAAGTTATTTATAAAGATGTTGAAAAGCAGGGGGCCAAGGATGGACCCCTGAGGAACGCCGGTGGGTGTGGGTAAGAAGGAAGAGGTGGAGGCTTTCCATCTGACAGCCTGAGATCTGTCTGAAAGGTAACTGGAGAACCAGGATAGAGTGTTGGGGGAGAGATTAAGGTTGAAGAGATGGAAGAGAAGATGTTTATGGGAGATGGTGTTGAAGGCTTTGGAAAGATCTAGCAGAATAGTTGATACAAGAAGTCCGGTATCTCGGGCTTGATTGATAGTTTCTAGGAAGGCTAGTAGGGCAGTTATGGTGCTGTGGCCGGGACGGAAACCATGTTGGGTGGGTGTGAGTAGCTGATTCTGAGTTAAGTAGGGTAAAAGTTGGTGGTGGATGCATTTTTCTAGGATTTTAGATAGTGGGGAGAGTAGGGCAATGGGGCGGAAGTTAGAAATGGAGGTGTTTTTGCCTCCTTTTTGAAGAGGAAGAATGTAGGCAGAACGCCAAAGTTTGGGTACATAAGACTGTTTTAAGGATCGGTTGATCAGGATACTAATCGGGAGAGCAATACCTTCAGCAGCATATTTGAGGAAAGAGGGGGGAATGTTGTTGGGGGCATTAGAGCATGGCTTTAGTTTAGATAAGAGTTTTTTTATATACATTGTGGAAACTGGTTTGAGCTGGAACATGGAGGGATGGTTATTAGGGATGTTGGAGGTGGGGTTGAGGAAGTTGGGAGGATTTTTGTTTGGAAAAGTTTTGGTTAGCTTAGCTATAGAGTCTGTAAAGAAGGTATTAAAGTGAGTGCTCAGTTCCTTGTCAGTTAAATTTGGATCAGGGCAGGGGTTAGTTCTTGACCCTGGATGGAGAAGAGAGTTAACAGATTTCCAGAATTGTTTTGGGTTTTTAGTATGGTTGGATTGAAGTTTATTGTAGTAGATTTTTTTGTCTGAGGTGATTAACCTTTTTACTTGGTTTCGGAGTTGGGTGTATTGGAGCCAGGCAGTAGGCAGTTTAGTTTTTTGATAAAGTTTCCAGGATTTGTCTCTGAGATGCATGGAATTTTTAGTCTCTTTGGTAAGCCAAGGAGCAGAATTGGTTTTGATTCGCTTGTTTCTTAGGGGGGCTTGGGAGTTGAGCGTGTTTAGGAAGATAGAGTTAAAGTGCTCGACAGCATTGTGAAGGGGGAGAGAGTTTAGGATTTGCCGGTTGATTTTCTTAAAAATGTTAGAGAAAGTTGTGGGGTCGAAGTTGCTAAGGTTACGGGTTTGAATGTAATGATGTTGGTATTGGGAGGAGTTAGTAGAGCGATGGATGTATGCAGGGAGATGGTCGCTGAAGGTGTTAGGGGAAGTACCAGAGAGAGAGATTTTGTTTGGATGAGAGACTAAGATCCAATCTAAGATGGACCCTGGGGGGTGGATTTTGTTAAGATAGGTGGTAGAATGTATTACTTGGGTGACGTTGTAGAGGTTAATAGTTAGGGAGGGGGTGGGTGTGTTGATTTTATTCCAGTTGATGTTAACATCGCCAAGAATGAAGGTTTCATACTTTATTTCAGATGAGGCCCAGTGAAGAATATTTTCTAGGGTTGAGCTATTGTTGTCTGGAGGTATATATAAGGAAATAATGCAGATGTTTTATGTTTAAGTCGAAGTAGTCCTGCTGTTATTTCAGTGTTTTTATAATGTGGGGTTGGGATTTGCAGGGGGATTAGGGATAGACGGTTAGAGTAGATAAGGGCAGAGCCTCCACCTTTTTTGTTTAAGCGGTCACTCCTGAGGATGTGAAACCTGGAGGAAGGATTTCAGAATCAGAGATATGTGGTTTTAGCCAAGTTTCAGAGATGGCTAAGATATCAGGTTGGTTGAGGTTGATCCAAGCATGAACATGGTGGATTTTGTTGTTGAGGCTCTGGGCATTGATAGTGAAGATTTTAAGGGTGGTATGAGAGGGAGATGAAGAAGGAGAAGGGGGGAGAAGTTTGGTTAAAGTAGGGGATGAAGAGGAAGAAGAGATTGAGTTGCTAGGAGTGAGGCAAGGGCCAGGGTTAGGATGTATATCTCCAGATAAGGCTAGGATATTACAAGAGATAAGTTTTAGCCTTTTGAGTTTGGATTGAAGGGAGATGTTTGGGAAGAGTGGAGGTGTAAGAGAGGATCTTTTAGAAGAGGTAGAGAATAGTTTGAGCTGGAAAAGGTGTAGAAGGTTTAGAGGGGTAAGGGAGTGAAAATGTGAGAGTAGAAGAGGTTGTGGATGAGTAAGTGGGGTAGTTTGAAAAGGCGGTATATAAGGGGGGGGGCTTTAGACGAGTATGAAGTAGCATGATAGGTAGGAATTAGTAAGATAAGTAGGGAGCAAGGGAGTATGTAGGAAAAGAGGGTTGTGGAGGGCATATTTGGAATGGGTGAGAAGGAAGTGAGAAAAATAGGAAATGAAGTTTCAAACTTAGAGAAGGAGAGGCGAAAGTGAGTGGTAAGGGGGAGTAAAAGTGGAATAGGAGAGGGGAAGATTAAGTGAGATGAGAAGGGGAGGAGTAAGAGAAAAGGGAGGAGTAGGAGGAGAAAATTATAGAGTGGTTGGGATTGGCTACCAGATGGAGGAAAAGAAGAGATGATAAAAGATTGTGAGTGGTGAAAAAGAATGGTGGGAGGAGTTAGTGAGGGATAAATGTAGATGTGCTAGCGGCGGGTGGGATTTGGGGGCAGGGTAGGGGAGCGGAGTGAGCTCGCAGGGCGAACGGAGTGGGAAGAGCCAGAGGAGGAGAAAGAGAGGAAGACAATCAGTAAGGAGTGAATATAGTAAGGTAAGTCTCACAGAGAGTAAAATGGGAAGAAAGATCTACAGAGAAGTGGAGTGGAGGGTAGAATGCAGAGGAGAGGGACAGAGTGAGAAGTTAAAAAAGAAAAAACTCCAAGGAAAAAGGGTAGAGGAGGGCAGTATAAGCTAAGAGTGGGTAGGTAAATCTAGGACAGCAGTGAGGGATAGAGCAGAGGAAAGGAGTTAGAGGGCCAGTTTAGTGGAGAAGAGGAAGGAGGGGTAAGGAAGTAGTGACTCACCCCGATGAAGCACTGTCGCACAAAAGATATATGATGGCAGAGTTAGCGAGGACTCTTGGTGTGCCATCAGGGATGGTATATGTTATGAAGTTGTATGCTGAAACCATTGAGGAGCTGCTACAGAGAATATGAACTTAAAGGAAAAATATCTTTTACGGACTGAGGTAGAAGTATTGAAAAAACACAATGGACAGGGAATATCTAGTCTGTGGAAAAAAGATATACATATCGCTGGAGTACCAGAGAGAGTTGAAGGAATGGGCTATATATGTGGGGTTTATGGTAATTTGGCAAGTTGAGATGGGTTATATGCTATGCAGATCAAATTGGAGCTGGCCCGTAGACCAGATATGCTGACTCAGCATGGAATGTGAAATAGTCAAGACACGCAGTGGTGTGATTCAAGACATAAATTTGAAGACCTGTAATGGAGTAAAGGAAGACCTGTAGGTAGGAAATGAGAGAATTTCCTTTTATCTCACCTAGATGTTCTTCGTGTTTCACAGTTGCAGTCATTACATTTGGGTTATCTGCTTTGCAGTAGCCCTCAGTTGGCCTGATTAACAAAGTCTTGGGTCCTGCGTCAGTTGCTGTCCCTTCTTCCATGAAGACAGGTCATCAGGGGTATAAAACATGCAGCCGATGCCATTACATCAATCTTTCTTGCCATGTGGTGCCCAAAGCAGAAGCAGTTCGCAAGTGCCGGTCGGCCGACTTCTGAAATTTTCTTTTTCGAGTTTCAGAACCAAAGTCTTCAACTAAACCTAAGTTCCCTGTTGGGGAAAATTTTTCTTGCTCCTTACCGATGTCAGTAAAAGTTAATAATTGCATTACTTGTGGAAAGCAAATACCTCACAAAGATTTTCATTCATACTGTATTCCTTGCCTAGGCCCTGACCACGACGTACCTTGCTGTAGGTTTTATGCTTTATTTAATCAGTGCACTATCCGTTGTCAGTATATATCTGCCTCTAAATATTTCGGATCCCGGTTTAATTATCCAGAAATGTCGTCGGTTAGCCATCCGACCACCGGGATTCCGAAAAAACATAAAGATAAAGACAAAGACAGGCCGCCAAGGTCCAAAACTGCTGATGACGCTTCTCCTAAGCTAGTCGCCAGTTCGCTGGTACTCAGTGAGGCACTTTTGCAGCCCCTGATACCTGCTACTTCTGACTCACAGGCCTCTACTGAGACCCATTTGGAGTCTGGTATGCTGCGAGATGCTTCAACTGTGGAACCTGTGGATGTCTCTACCTTGGATGGGTCTGGAGCCGCTGTGCAGGCACTGGCTTCTCTGGGTATATTCAGGCCTACGGACTTGCATATTAAACCGACGCCTCCATCTTCATTTAGGCCAAAATCTCAAACCATGCCTAAGAAACTGATGCCCAGATCACATGTTCAGGCCTCTAGGCCTAAAAAACAAATGATAAGAATGGCTGAAGATCTTATAACTCTAATCAGGGGAAGCCAACTTCCCCCTTCTAAGAGAACTAGGACTGAAACTGTTTATGAATCTTCTCACCAGGATTCTGATTCTTCTGATGATCTGGATTTGCCCTTATCTACTTATGAGGATTCTGATGCAGATGACTCTTCCCTCTGCTTCCCCTCCAGAGGATTTTTCTTTTGGTGAGACCTTACAATACTCTAAGGTAACATTTCCAGTAGGAAATCCAGGATTTTTCTGATTCAAAGAAGAGGCTTAGGGATTTCTTACTCCTGCCTCAGCATAGGCCTTTAGTATTTAGATATTTTTTATCCTGTACTGGATATTGTTGATGATGCCTTTTCAGAATCTAGTTTGGCTTCTGATTCTTTGCCTCCTGCTCCCAGAAAAGCTGACCGATATTACAGGGTTCCTTATTCTCACAGGTTCCTTTTTAAAAATTCTATTGCAGATCCAGAGACTATTTCATAGGGACCCAAGGGCATTACGGCTTCTACCGCTAAAAATCCTACCCCCTCTGATAGAGACTCCAGGGCTCTGGATAGATGGGGTAAGAAGGTTTACACTTCTGCAACCTTGGCCATTATGGCTTTAAACTGCCAGTTTCATATTTTAAAGTATCAACAACATGTTATTGGACTGCTTAAACAGAAAATGATGTTGATTCTGACTGTGCTGAACATAAAGAATTACAGGATTTAATGCATTCTGCTGAACAGGTTGGAAAACATACTTTGCAATGTGGATTTGATACATTAGAGGCCTCTTGCAGGACTGCTGTTACTGTGCTCAGAAGGCATGCTTGGCTTAAGGAGCAATCTTTGCCTGATCATATTAAAGCTAAATTGTTGGATACTTCCTTAAATTAGAACCGCCTGTTTGACAACAAGGCTGAAGAAGTTCTTAAAAGGATGAAAGATAAAGCTAAATCTATGCAAACAATCAAATATTTCTTACAAGTTCAGCCTCCTAGATTTAGTAGGCACTGAACCTCTAAGAATTGGTCCTTTCCGGCCCCTTCCAGGTCTTCTCAAGCCAAACCCAGACACAGCAGAATCCCCAGGTTTCAGTCCCAAGGGACACACAAAACTAAGCAGTGTGGGGTTTCCACACCGAAATCTGGGAGTAGTAAGACTCCTCCCTATGGAAAACTGTCTCAATGACTTGCTTTTAAAATTTCCAAGCACTTCCCAACTGAATGCTCCTTTAGGCTCTTTACCTAGGACAAATGGGTTTTAAAGATTACGTCCCAAGGATACAGATTTCACTTCCATACCTTACCAACACCAAACGAGTGACCAGATCTACCCCCAAATCAGTGGGCAGAAGCCCAAAATCAAGTACTCTCTCTCTTAAACATGGAGGCTATTCAATTGGTACCAGAAGAGGAAAAGGGACAAGGTTTCTGTTCGTGACTTTTCCTGGTACCCAGAAAAGGCAATACATGGCGTCCAAACCTGGACCTTTCTACTCTAAACACCTTCCTGCTGATTCCAAAATTCAAAATGCTGATGCTTCACCAGCTGCTTCCTATGCTAGGCAAAGATGCATGGTTACCAACACTAGATTTAAAAGAAGCATACCTGCACATCCCTATCAGAGAGTCTTGCAGAAGATACCTACGCTTCAAAGCAGGCTACATGCACTATCAGTTCTCTGCACTGCCCTTTGGCTTATCTACTGCACCCAGGGTATTCACAAAGTGCCTAGCTCCAGTCATTGCTTTTTGCAGGCAAAGAAATATTCAAATATACCCATACCTGGGCGATTGTCTAATTCAGACAGAAAGCCAGGACATACTTTTGAATCATCTGGCCTTTGTTCAAAGGGTACTGACGTGTCTGGGGTACACCATAAATGAAAATAAATCACATCTGATACCCTGTCAACAAATTACATTCCTGGGAGCAAGCTTAAATACAACTTCCCAGATGGCTTTCCTCACGCCAGAGAAACGGATTCATTTGACAACCTACTTCAATCAAGTGGCCACAAAAATCCAGCTGTTTGCAAAGCAAATTCTGCAAGCCTTGGGGTTCATGGCCTCCTGCATTCTTCTAATTCCATATGCAAGGCTGCATATGAGGCAACAACAATGGTATCTCAAAAGCCTATGGTGTCAACATTCACAGGATCTAGAAACAAGGATTCCAATCATACCTTGCCTATGCCTAGAGTTCCTTTGGTGGGCAGAGGCCTGCCACAAAAACAGGGGACTACCATTCACACTACCCCCTGCTGCCCAAATTTTAACAGACACATCAGCGTATGCATGGGGGGCTCACCTGGCAGGGAAGTGCATTCAAGGCAGATGGAACCCAAGTCAAATGCACCTGCACATAAATCAAAAGGAAATGTTAGTTGTACAGAATTCACTGACAGCCTTCAAGGACCACATTCTTCCAGGACAACTAATGGTAAAGATGGACAACACCACTGTGATGTGGTACATAAACAAGCAGGGTGGTACTCATTCTTACCCCCTCTGCAGACTAGCCATGGCATTGTGGAACACAGCCTTGAGCTACCAAGTGAATCTACAAGCTCAATTCCTGCCAAGAAAACTAAATACACTGGCAGACGGACTAAGCAGAAATCTCATGAACCCACACGAGTGGTTACTGGAGCCAAGGATTTTCAACATGTTGACAAGCAAATGGGGGAGCCCAGATATAGGCCTGTTTGCCTCCCCCCCCCGAACCATCAATTGGACAAATTTTGCACAAAGATTCCTCACCAGCTAGCTTGGAAAGTGGATGCTGTATCCTTCACTTGGAAAAACCTATCAGTTTATGCCTTTCCTCCTCTGCCTCTGCTCTCCAAAGTACTGCTAAAGATCAAACAGGACAAGCCAAGGATGATTTTAATTGCACCAAACTGGCCTCGCCAACACTGGTACCCCACTCTTGTGCAGTATGTCACACTTGCCTCTATGGCACCTGCCTCAGACTCCTTCCCTGTTGTCTCAGCAGGAGAACCAGATTCTGCACCCTCAGCCGCAAACCCTGAACCTAGCAGTCTGGTTGATTACTTAATCTCTCCTTTACCACCCCTCAGTAAATCAGTGATGGATATCATTTTATAGGCTAGGAGGCCTAGTACTAGAAAATCTTATGCTGTAAAATGGAAAAGATTTTGTACCTGGAACCAATCTCAAGGGATGAGCGCAGCAGTGCCCAATTTACCTCAGATTCTACAATATTTGACTGAGATGCTTCATAAGGGCTTATCCTTTTCCTCCATCAAAATTAATGCCTCAGGCATTTCAGCTCATTATAGCACAGAGCCTCCACTCTTCTCTCACCCACTGCTCAAGCAGTTCCTCAGAGGGGCCAAAAATTTAAGGCCACCCAGAAGAGCTCCAACTTCAGCCTGGGATCTTAACTTTGTCTTGGAGAAACTCACTCTTCCTCCTTTCGAGCCAGCTGCTACTGCAGATTTAAAATTCCTTTCCTGGAAAACAGCTTTCCTTTTAGCAATCACTTCTGCAAGAAGGGTATCTGAATTACAGGTCCTTATGGCAGTGGAGCCTTTCATCATCTTTCATGTGGACAGGGTGTCCCTCCGAACCAATCCCAACTCCATGCCCAAGGTGGTATCCAGTGTGGCTCTTAATCAGTCCATTCATTTACCTACCTTCTTTCTTAACCCACAGAACAAAGGGGAACAGATACTGCACTCCTTAGATGTGCACAGACAACTTAGATTCTACTTGGACAGGACTAAATCTCAAAGGAAATCTGAAGAACTGCTGGTGGCATTTGCTGCAGGGACAGAGGGGAAAGCTATTTCAATGCAAACCATTTCAAAATGGATAGGCCACTGCATTGATTTATGCTATAAACACCATGGAAATCCTATCCCACAGGGCATCAGACCCCATTCACCCAGGGCTGCATCTGCCACTACAGCCTTTCTCAGGGGCGTCCCTACAAGGGACATCCTAGAAGCTGTTACATGGAGTTCTGTACATACTTTCACCAAGCATTATTATTTGCCAATTTTCTCTAAATCCAGAGCTGATTTTGCCACTGCAGTCTTGCAGGGCCTTATAGCTGGTCCTAATTCTAGTTAAATTCCACTTCCCTACCTTAGCTTTGGGAATCTACCCAAATGTAATGATTGCAACAGAGAAATACGAAGAACATAGTACAGTTGTGTACACTTACCATAAATGTAGATGTTCGAGTGTAGTCACTGTTGCAGTCCTGGTTACCCTCCCTCCAGCCCCCTTTCTTCTTTTGGCTATACCTCTACTCTCACTTACTATGCTCAAAAAGCTTTTTGATGTATTTGCTTTTTTGTTGGAGGTTTATCCTTGTATTATATATTTAATTGATTCCCATAAGGGGGGGGGGGCTCCTGACATCTGGGGCAAGAAGAACTGATGTAATGGCATCGGCTGCATGTTTTATACCCCTGATGACCTGGCGTCATGGAAGAAGGGACAGCAACCGACGCAGGACCCAAGACTTTGTTAATCAGGCCGACTGAGAGCTACTGCAAACAGATAACCGAAATGTAATGACTGCAACAGTGAATACACTTGAACATCTAGATTTATGGTAAGTGTACACAACTGTTCTTTTCCCTCCTTCCTCCCCCCTTGGTTCTCTCTCTCTCTCTATCCTTGCAAGGCAGTTGTGGTATTTACTTTTCTACTGGTGGTGTTCTTCCACCATAACCTGGCTCCCCCTTGGGGGCTCCTGACAGGGCAAGAAAAACTGATGTAATGGCATCTGCTGCCTTAATTTATAATACTGACGACCTGATGTCAGTCCTGGAGCGATGGCAACTGACGCAGAAATACTAAGCCTCTGGGATTCGGTCCGACTGAGGGCTACCCTGGCTGGGATAACCCAAATGTGATGACTGCAACAGTGAATACAGTCGACCATCTACATTTATGGTAAGTGTTCGAAACTGTACTGTATTCAATATTTGATTACTATATATGTATACTATATTAATTCTGCTCATAACCGAAATGTCTTAACGGATTTGTAGGTCAAAGCACTGAATTTCTGATAAGTGAAACACAGTAAATAAAATTATTTTCCCATGCCTGTGGCATCAGGCCTCATTACACCCCTGGGCGGGTGTTAATAAGACATTAACACACACCTTGGAGGGCATTACTAATTGCTTATTTATTTTACATTTAATCACCAGGAAAGTCTGAATGGAGATGCGTCCTTTTTCAGTGGAGACCCGAGGAGAAAAGCTCCACATAATAAATACAGGTTAACATTCGATTACATTTGGATATACAGTGTGTTACAAATACAAGATCACAGAATAGTGAAGCAGAGTCCATACAACAATAAAACTTACAGAATTTCTCTAAAGAGTCAGGTGTAATACCCTGTGCAAGATCATAGTATAGTGAAATAGAGGTAAATGCAACATTATACAACTTTGAATTGAAAACCAGACCGGGATTTTGTAGGTTAATTGTTCTTCCTTAACCCTGTTGTATTATGGTGTTAGAGTCAATGTAGTAGAAATATCGGTATCATCTGAGAGAAAGTTTAGTCAGTGGAATTCTAGCCAAAATGAGTTGTTTGAGTGCTGCACAGTGGTCTGATCTAAAGGGTGAGTTTGCTGTATACCTGGCAGTTTTGTTGTAACAGGATTCTAGTTTTGCTAACTCAGATTTTCTTAAATTAGTGCATATGGGAGATGCATAAAGTAGAGTTGAAATCAGATGGGATTGGGCAGTAGTAGCTTTAGTGTTTTTTTTGTAAAATACTGCTTGTTCCTATACGGTGTACCACGTTTTTGTATACTTTTTTTATGGTTTGGTTGTCAAATCTCATGTTGCTATCAATTTCAGCTGGTGTGAGGTGAGGGTGAGAGAATGGTGTTGTTTGTTGAAACAATGTTAAATGTGGTGATGGGTACAGGTTTTAGTGGGCTATAATACCATGAGTTTGTTTTTTGGGGGTTCAGAGTTAGGTGGGAGTTTTTAGCCATGTTTCTACTGCTAGGAAGAACCTTTTGTGTTAGTGTTTGTAGTTCATGTATGGTAGTAGCAGCGCATATCGCTTTCGCATCATCTGCATACTGGATGTCTGAGGCATGTGGGGCTGAAATGAAGGTTATTTGTAAATATTGAGAAGAGTAGGGAGTCTAATATAGAGCCCTGGGAATCAACTAGGGACACAGGAAGGAGAGGTGTTAGAATTTGTTGACAACATACTGCTTGCTGGTGCCCAGATAGGTAATCTTGGAACCAGGCAAGAGTAGACTGACAAAGACTCGGCTTAGAGAGGACATTTAGAAGTTTGTTATGCTTTTATTATTCAGTGGTTGAGCCCTAAGATATATTTAGCACAGCTTAAGCACAATGAAGATGTAAGAAGATGTATTGTATTGTACATGCACTGATGTCATTGCATATTTGTGGCCAGGGGCAGTAGGGCAGCATACAAAAAAACTGGTTTAATGACTCCACCAATATGACAGGCTCTCGTGTCTCCATCTCTCCAGGCAGTTACAAGATGAACCTGCCCCCTGTAATCTCTGAAGAAGGGAGCCAGATATGTGATGGGAGTATTACTGCAGATGATAAAAACTCTACAGTGAAATCAACAATGCACAAAATGTATAAGTAATGAAATCTGCATTTTTGGAGGGGGCAACCATCCCTGCACCCCACATTCCTTTACATAAATATATGAATTCCACAGTCATATAATCCAAGGAGAAAAAAGAAAGCATTCTGAAGGTGAAATTCCTGTGTTCCTGCAACCATTTGCAGCAGTGAAGGAAGGAAAAATACAAAGAGTGGTTAGAACCATGCAGCTTGTATACAGCTGACTGGAAGTGACAAAAGTTGGTGGTGCGTAGTCTCTAAAGGGTACAGCTGAAAGTGTCCTGTACATCCCAAGCCTTTACTTGGGGTTTCATAGATGTGGTTACTTGATCCAGAACATATGAAAATGTATTATTCCTCTATGCCTTGTTTTCTTGTACTGTCTTATAATGACTGTCATGTCTTTGTTTAGGAATGCAAGCAAAGTAGATCAGTTGTATGCTTTGTTTTTTTCAGAAAAAAATAGCACTGAAAAGAAAAAGAGTAGATGGTGATGTAATTTTAAGTGTCCAGTTGATCTACTTCAGCTTAACCAGTCAGAAGTTAGTATATATATTGTTCATATAATTGCCATTTTTAACTTGTTGCAGGTGATGTAGCCTTCCTAGGTGGAATGTGGCATGCCATGTGTATGCTGTTGCAGTTATTTTGTGGAAGTATGTGCATAATGTTTCTAATGTTTTCTTAATTCAGTTTATCCAAATCCGAAGAAAATGAGGGAGAAAACTGGGTTGTAATGGACTCCTCAAATTCACCAAATCTGAAGAAGTATTACATAAATGTATGTCGTCCTTTGAATCCTATACTTGAATGTGATAAACGCGCGTCAGTGTGTCAAGCAAAGTACATACCTGTTGATGTAAGTATCTTTCAAGTTTTGTAAAAATGTCTTTTATATCCATGTAAGACAGATCAATCACCAGGATTTTCTAGCAGCAGTAAGTTAGTGCACAGAGCCATGTCCAAAACTGATTCAGTACAGTTTCCATTTAAACATTTTTCTTAGAATGCAGACAACTGCTCATTTGTGTCCTCATCGAACACAACTGCAATA
Organism: Protopterus annectens; assembly: GCF_019279795.1. NCBI lineage: Eukaryota > Metazoa > Chordata > Ceratodontiformes > Protopteridae > Protopterus > Protopterus annectens. The sequence continues at coordinate 1,748,405,760 of NC_056725.1, forward strand.
TGCTTTGGTGGAAGGTATTTCTTGTAGGTGGAGTTTTATATTAAAAACATGATCTGCAGACTTGTTAACATGTTTCACATTAATAAATGCATGCAACAGAAATAGTTCATTTTTTATGTATTAAGCTTTGATTCAGATTGAGTTCTAAGTAAAGGTCTGCAATTTCCCTTCTGTACCAGAGGTCGAGCGAATCTCAGGTGTCTGTCCAAAAATGATGTATGCCCCACAGAAGGGGAAGTTATTGTGGTAGAATCTCATGGCTGTTGCACTATATGGTTGGGGCTTTTTCACACTGTGCCCTACCTACAAGCCACCTCTCACAGCAAGAGTGCAGTGACATTACATTAAGAAGCAAATGAATGTTCCCTGCACTTGCCCTGTTGGAAGCATCTGTCTTTACCTTGTTATTTTAACTGCCAGTTCCAGATCAAATTCCCTGGGTGGGGGGTGCCAGGCAATGCAAAAATGTAACCTCGCCGCCAACCAGAAGACACAAGACGGCCTTTTTCTTTGCAAGTCTTACTTCTTCCTCACTGGCTGGCTTACAGCCCAAATTCTAAATGAAAGTAGGTTATTGATTTCACAGAGGAGCCTCTCTGCAGTAACTGACTGACAACCACTAACATTGCATTTAATACTTATTATCCAGATAGATTTCCAGAAATATATCTACCTCATACCTCATATTTTACAAAAATTCCAGCAAGTGTAATGTTAGAAATCCAACTAATACCTTTGAGACCTCATTTTCCAAATGGTAAGCTGCTATTTCTTGCTAGTTGCTTTAGGCTGGTATCACATTTTGTTAACATGATAATGAAAGAGAATGTGTTCAAGGCTGGGACAGCCCACCACTCCTCAAGGTAAGTGAGTTTCCAAAGATTTAATGTATGCTAAATGTCAATGAAGATTAAAGAAATGTCACTATATTCATACAACGTAAAGTCAGAGGTACTTCTCTGACTAAAAGATGGTTATTGTAATCGCATTTTAACTGTATTAAAGTTTACACAAGGAGGACTTAAAAGCCTTATACTTCATAGTATTGTGATAATATTAAAAGCAAAAATGTTTTTTAGTGACTAAGGAAGAGAATAGCCAAGTTGTTGGACAGATTTGACAGAGTGTTAAATTATATGACAAGTTCTTTTGCCGACTGTGTTACTGAATAAGTTTTTTAACTGGAAAGTGCTTGTGGATAGAGTCTGAAAATGGTCAGTCTGGATCAGTGCTCTTCCATGGTTAACAAATGCAAATAAAGAAATAAATACTAAGTAATCAGTAAATTTAGCTTCCTTCATGGATCTCAGCCCTAACCTTCATTTCAGATTTCAATCTCTCTGCTGATGTTCTTCGTGTTTCACTGTTGCAGTCACCACATTTGGGTTATCTGCCTGCAGGTAGCCCTCAGCCAGGCTGAATACCGGAGTCTTCGGATTTCTGCTTCGGATGCTGTATCGTCTTCCCTGATGTCAGGGGTATAAAACATGCAGCCGACGCCATTACATCAGTCTTTCTTTCCGTGTGGTGCTGGAAGCAGAAGCAGTTCGCAAGTGCCAGTCGGCCATCTCCTGATTTTTTTCGTTTTCGAGTTTCACACCCGAAGTCGTCAGAAAAGATAAGTACCCCGTTGGGGATCCTTTTTCTTGCTCCAACCAATGTCAGTAAAAGTTAACAATTGTCTTACCTGTGGAAAGCAAATACCTCATAAAGATTTTCATTCTTACTGCATCCCTTGTTTAGGCCCAGACCACAACGTCCCTCGCTGTCGGTTTTGTGCCTTGTTCAACGCCCGAACTCTTCATCGTCGGGACATTCTTGCAGCCAATTACTTTCATTTTTGATCTACATACTCTGAAATGGCTTTGTTAAGCCATCCAACTACCGATCTTTCGAAAAAAGTAAGGATAAAGACAGACCGCATAGGTCCAAAACTGCCGATGATGCTTCCGTTAAGCTAGTCGCCAGTCCACCGGTACACAGTGAGGTGCTTTCGCAGCCCCTGATACCCGCTACTTCAGATTCGCAGGCCTTTACTGAGACCCATTCGAAGTCTGGTATGCCACAACATGCTTCTTCGACTATGGAACCTGTGGATGTCTCTACCTTGGATGGGTCCAGATTCGCTGTGCAGGCACCGGCTTCTCAGGGTATATTCAGGCCTATAGACATTCATATTAAACTGACATCATCGTTTCCATCCAGAAGTTCCGAATTCCCCAGGCCAAAAACTCGCACTATGCCTAGAAAACTGACGACCAAACCGCAGGGTCAGGCCCATATGCCTCAAAAACAAATGCTTAGAATGGCTGAAGACCTTATTACCTTAATTAGGGAAAGCCAGCCTTCCCCCTCTGAGACCTTGAACTGATTTTCTTTTTGATTCTTCTGATCAGGAAACTGATATTTCTGCTCTTTCTGATTACCAGGATTTGCCCTTATCTACTTATGAGGATTCTGATGCAGAGGATTCCATTCCTTCTGCTTCCCCTCCAGAAGATTTTTCTTCCAGTGAAACCTTGCATACTTTTAGGGAGTATTTCTGCTGAGAAAGCCAGGATTACTCTGAGTCCAAAAAGATACTTAGGGAATTCTTACTCCTGCCTCAACACAGACCTTTAGCTATCCCTCCTGTTCTGGACATTGTAGATGATGCTTTCTTGGAATCTAACCTTACCCCAGACACTTTGCCTCCAGCTCCCAGAAAACCTGACAGGTACTACAGAGTAACTGACTCTCACAAGTTCCTCTTCAATAATCCTTCTGCAGATCCAGAGACTATTTCCCGAGGACCAAAAGGCATTAAAGCTACTGCTGCCAAAAATCCTACCACTTCTGATAGAGATTCTAGAGCCTTGACAGATGGGGTAAGAAGGTATAGACTTCTGCTACTTTGGCCATTAGAGCTTTAAATTGCCAGTTTCATATGTTAAAGTATCAGCAGCATATTATGGGACTATTTAAACAGAAAATGATGTTGATTCCTGACTGTGCTGAACACAAAGAATTGCAAGATTTAATGCATTCTGCAGAACAGGTTGGTAAACATACTTTGCAGTGTGGTTTTGATGCTTTAGAAGCATCTTGCAGGGCTGCTGTCACTGGGTCTGTACTGAGAAGGCATACTTGGCTTAAGGAACAAAACTTGCCAGGTCATGTTAAAGCTAAATTACTAGATTTTCCTTTAAACCAAGACTGCCTTTTTGGCAACAAAGCAAAAGAAGTCCTCAAAAGGATGGAGGAAAAAGCTAAATCTATGCAAACTGTTAAAGATTTCTTACAAGTACAGCCTCCCAGATTCAGTAGACATTGGCCTTCAAAGAACTGGTCCTTTCCAGCCCCTTCCAGGCCTTCTCAGTCCAAACCCAGGAACAGCAGACCACCTAGGCTACAGTCTCAGGCTACGCTCAGATCTAAGCAGTGGAGGGCTCCCACTTCCAAAGGAGGGAGTAGTAAGCCACCCCTCTACGGAAAAATGGCACAATGACTTAACCTTAACCCTTCTAAGTCCTGCTCAACTACCTGCTTCCTTAGGAGGAAAGCTCGAACTGCATGCAAAAATCTGGAAACTCATTATCCAGGACAAATGGGTTTTGAACATAGTTTCCCAAGGATACAGATTCCACTTCCATGCACTACCAACCCCAAATGGTTGGCCAGACGTACCCCCAAATCAATGGGTGGAGGCCCAAAAGCAGGTTCTCTCTCTTCTCAGTGTCAGGGCTATTCAGCCTGTCCCAGCAGAACAAAGGGGACAAGGTTTTTATTCAAGACTTTTTCTGGTACCCAGAAAAGACAGCTCCTGGTGTCCTATCCTGGACTTCTCTATTCTCAACACCTTTCTGCTGGTTCCAAAATTCAAAATGCTAACTCTTCAACAGCTTCTTCTTATGTTAGCCAAGGATGCCTGGCTGGCAAGCCTAGACTTAAAGGAAGCTTGCCTGCACATCCCAATAAGAGGATCCTGCAGACAGTACCTAAGTTTCAGGGTGGGCTCCATGCAATTTCAGTTCTCTGCACTTCCCTTTGGCTTCCCTTCCCTTTGGCTTATCTACTGTGCCCAGGGTGCTCACAAAGTGTCTAGCTCCAGCCATTGCTTTTTGCAGGTAGAGAAATATTCAGACTTTACCCATACTTGGATGATTGTCTGATTCAGGCAGAAAGCCAGGACTTGCTTTTACAACACCTGGCATTCGTAAATAAACTTCTAACCTTGGGGTCACACCATCAATTAAAAGAAATCTCACCTAGTACCCTGCCAACAGATTGTATTCCTGGGAGCAAGCTTGAACACAACTTCCCAGATGGCATTCCTCACTCCAGAGAAACAAGTTTATTTGACAACCTACTTCAAACTGTTGGCCACAAAACCCCAGCTATCTGCAAGGAAAATACTGCAAGCTCTGGGGTTCATGGCCTCTAGCATTCTACTAATTCCATATGCAAGACTGCATATGAGGAACTCCAATGGTATCTAAAAAGCCTGTGGTGTCAACATTCACAGGACCTGGAAACAATGATTTCTATCATTCCTTGTATGAAGACAGAGTTCCTTTGGTGGGCAGAGGCCTGCTACCATAACAAGGGACTCCCTTTCACTCTACCCCCTGCCGCCCAAACCCTGACAACAGATGCATCAGACTATGCATGGGGGGGCTCACATGACAGGGCAGTGCATTCAGGGCAAATGGAACCCGAGATAGATGCACCTGCATATCAATCAAAAAGAAATGTTAGCTGTACAGAATGCTCTCACAGCCTTCAAAGACCGTATTCTTCCAGAACAACTATTGGTAAAGACAGACAACACCACAGTTATGTGGTACATAAACAAGCAGGGGGAACCCACTCGTACCCTCTCTGCAGACTAGCCATGGCTCTGTGGAACACAGCCTTGAGCTTCCAAGTACACCTACAAGCACAATGCCTGCCAGGCAAACTAAATTCTCTGGCAGACGACTTAAGCAGAAATCTCATGGACCCACACGAATGGAAACTAGAACCCAAAATATTCAACCTCTTGAGGAACAAATGGGGGACTCCAGAGGTAGACCTGTTTGCCTCCCCTCAGAACTACCAATTGAACAAATTCTGCACAAGAACTTCCCACAGTCAAGCTTGGAAAGTGGATGCCCTGTCCTTTACCTGGAAAAGCCTCTCTGTTTATGCCTTTCCCCATCTGCCTCTTCTCTTGAAGGTTCTACTAAAGATCAAACAGGACAAGCCAAAGACAATGCTGATTGCACCAGACTGGCCACTCCAGCACTGGTACCCCCTATTGCGCAGTATGACACTGTTACAACCATGGCACCTGCCTCAGACCCCTTCCCTGCTGTCCCAGCAGGCGGGCCAGATTCTGCACCCTTCAAGCCCTGGCACAATGACTTAACCTTAACCTTGCAGCCTGGCTAATTCCTTGAGCTCTCCTCTAGCATTCCTCAGTAAGCAGGTGCTGGATGTCATTCTGGAGGCAAGGAGGCCTAGTACTAGAAAATCCTATGCTGAAAAGTGGAGAAGATACTGTTCCTGGAGCCAGGCTCTGGGGATGGGCACATCGGTGCCCAGCGTACCTCATATTCTAGAGTACTTAACAGAAATGCTCTACAAGGGCCTATCCTTCTCGTCAATTAAAATTCATGATTCTGCCATTTCAGCACATTATAGTACTGAGCCACACCTCTTCTATCACCCCTTGCTAAAACAATTCCTTAGAGGGGCCAAAAATTTAAGACCCCCCCCCCCCCAGGAGAGCTCCCACTCCAGCCTGGGACCTTAACTTTGTATTAGAAAAGCTCACTCTTCCCCCCTTTGAGCCAGCTGCAACAGCAGAGTTGAAATTTCTTTCTTGGAAAACAGCCTTCCTTCTAGCCATCATTTCAGCAAGAAGAGTGTCTGAATTACAGGCCCTCATGGCAGTGGAACCCTTCATTATTTTCCATGCAGACAGGGTTTCCCTCAGAACTAATCCATCCTTTATGCCCAAGGTGGTGTCTAGTGTGGCTCTAAAGCAGTCCATTCATTTACCTACTTTTTTCCCTAATCCACAAAACAAAGGGGAACGAATACTGCACTCTCTGGACGTGCACAGACAACTCAGATTCTATTTGGACAGGACCAAGCCTCTCAGAAAATCTGAATGGCTGCTAGTTGGCTTTGCTGCAGGGGAAGGTCATTTCAAAGCAAACCATTTCCAAATTGATAGCCCATTGCATTCATTTCTGCTACGAGCACCATGGAAAACCTACCCCACAGGGGGTAAGATCACATTCCACCAGGGCTGCCTCTACCTCTGTGACATTTCTCAGAGGATTCCCTACTAGGGACATCCTAGAAGCTGCTACCTGGAGCTCTGTACACATACCTTCGCCAAGCATTACCACATAGCTATCTTTTCTAAATCTAGAGCTGGATTTGCCACTGCAGTTTTGCAGGGCTTAATAGCTGGCCCTAATGCTCTTTAACTTCCTCCTCCTTCCTTAGCTTTGGGAATCAACCCAAATGTGATGACTGCAACAGTGAAACACGAAGAACATAGTACAGTTGTGTACACTTAGCATAAATGTAGATGTTCGAGTATATTCACTGTTGCAGTCCTGGTTACCCTCCCTCCAGCCCCCTGACTTCTCTTGGCTTTACCTTTCCTTCTTTTTGGTATATGTATTTTTTCTTGTGTATTTGCTTTTTGATGGAGGTGTACCGCACCATATAATTGCTTCCTATTGTGGGGGCACCTGACATCTGGGGCAAGAAAAACTGATGTAATGGCGTCTGCTGTATGTTTTTATACCCCTGACGACCTGACGTCAGGGAAGAAGTGACAGCATCCAACACAGAAATCCGAAGACTCTGGTATTCAGGCCGGCTGAGGGCTACCTGCAGGCAGATAACCCAAATGTGATGGCTGCAACAGTGAATACACTTGAACATCTACATTTATGGTAAGTGTACACAACTGTACATTCCCTTAATTAAAAATGTTTTATTGGGACTCACAGAAAAGTAATTTTTCAGATGAGCAACTTTAACAATAAATTGGAAAATTTTGGTAATACTCCACCTTAACTACCTCTTCATCCTGTTTGAAATTCCAAATGCAGTAAAGTAGATAGGTGTGTGACTCCCTGCTGCACCCCACACTGGACGCATTCTCTTGAGGTCTCATTACTCTGAAGGTCTCGTATCTCCTCATCTGTAAAATCCTACTTATCTTCACTTTTAGTTTTTTTTTTGCAATAAAGTGGTTCGCAGTGATGACTGCCAATCTTATTGTGACTAAACCTATCCATAAATCTGAATGCAATTTATACATAGTCCCTAAAATCTTCTAAACTCACTGAGCAGTATTTATAGAACCTTGCTCTGCATTGCAACATATGCTGCTCAGATTTCTCAAGTTGTGCTGCTCAAAAGTACTGTACTTCATAGGGGGTGCTGTCATCCAGGCATATATGAAGATACTTTGTCTTCTCACTGGCATCCTAGCATTGGCAGCATTTTTATTTTTATGTCCTAACCCTATCTCTGGTGGTGATAGCACTCGCGTCATAACAAGGGACAACAGGGGCTCCTGGTGTCCACATACCTATTTTTCCCTACATGTGCTGACAGGAGTTATTATCATAGCTCTGGCCACATCCACTTCCTTTGTACATAAGCCACCACTTTTAAATGAGCCTCTGCTCTACAACTGAGACCTATCTTTAAAAAACTGGTGCAAGCCGAGTGAGAACCAGGGCCTCTCCCCCACTTTGGATGGGAATGCCTATCCTCCCTGCCTGTGCTGACAAGTGCCAGAGACAGTTGTCAGACTCTAGTCTTTGCGCTATAGTCAGGCCTTTCTCTTTTTACCACCAAATGTAGGCTTAAGGTTTTCTCATCTTTCCTAAAACACTTGATACTCAAAAGGACAAAATATGTAAAAAATAATAGTAATTGGCCATGTATTCTGGGACTTATTTGTTGTCTTCTGAGTCTGGCACACATCTGCTTTCCTAACCTCGTGTAACATGTAGAAATAGGAACGGAAGTACCACTACGGATAATCAAATAATAGAGTTTACTAAAACAAAAAACAAACCAGAGCAAGGATTAACGTTTTCGAACGTAGCCTTCTTCAGATCTGCCTGGTTCTTCTGTTCAAACATAGCTTGTCAGAGACGAGCCCTTCAGCCTTAATACCTGCCTCTGTCCCTTCATATTTCCTCCTTATTAATCCTGTTATTCTTTCACAGAACAGAAATGCTACCATTGCCCTAGTTGTAAACTCACAACTGTTCCTAGCAAATGTTTTCTTTGCACCCAGACTCGTGAACAGTAGTAGTAATTCCTTAATTTTTGCATTCCATCATTATTCTGTCAATGTTATTGAAAGTTTACTTCCCCTCCAAAATACCACATTGATCTACATAGTTTGGCTTTGGTAATATCTTTGTAGAATGTCAACTAAGAGAATGGTAGTCATGATTTGAAATTGAAATGGGTCTGTATAAATCCAGATCTGAAAGTTCTTTACCCTCTTTTAGTAGTACCGCCACCACTACTTTCAAGAATTCAGTATCCGCCCCACAGTGAAGAAAACCTTGCAGATCTTTGATATTATCTTCCCTCCTACATTCTAAATTACCACAGAAATACTGCCTGCTCCTGGAGACCCTCTAGATTGATGATCACTGTTTTTTTATTAATTCATTGTTGACCTCTATCATTAGTATAACCAAATCTTCCATAATTTTTTCAATTTGTGCCTTTTCTTGGTTTCCCCATTCTTCTACTTTCTATAACTTTTCATAAAATATTTGAAGTATCTAATACTTATGCAGGTGCTCTGGTTATTTTTCTTGTCATAAGCTCCCTAGGTTTGGCTACACCTTTTTCTAGTTTCTAACTGACACAATACGGTTTGAACAACAACTATAGAACACTGAAGTGGATTAGCTGGTTGAGGAAAATACGCTGCTTGTACAAGTGGTTTACTTTATTACAGCAAAAGACATAAAACACGAACTGAGTTAAGCGCTTTCAACTGAACAACATCAGTCTTCTTCAGAACAATGTATCCATTCAAATCGAACCAATTTATAGTAACTGTTACATTGTGATTTCAAAAATTGTGCCAAAAATACTTAAAGCCACAGCACTAATTTCTTAAATAATAGCATATAATGCATTTGAATATCGCTTAGTTCTATGTACATAATAAATAATGCATTTAATATGTTCAAATCAAAAACATAAAATTGCTAAAATATATTAAAAATAATTATAAATTTGCCTGCATAAACTATATACTATATCCATAATAAATGGATATCAACTTGATCTACAAAACCTATGCTACATGCAGTAACTGATATATAAATATTTACTAAAAATGTAAATGCGTTTCTTAACTATCTAAATATTAAATAATGGTATTGTGTACACAATAAATACAATAAACCCAATATCAGCCTAACTGTAGAAAAGGTTTAATGCTAATGAAGTCGTTGAGACCAGGATATCTATCTATCTACCAGCTAATCCACTTCAGTGTTCTATAGTTGTTTTTCTAGTTTCTGTTGTCCAGGTTATTGTGCTAAACGTTTTTGTGCTCCAGTGCTGTTATAAAAAATAGATCCTATTCATTTAGTCCATCTGATCTGTCATATAGGTCCTTGAGTGCCAGTTTGGATCCATTCCAGCTTCTCTAGTGCTTCAGCCTTGAGTCCTTCCTTGACTTTTTTCCACAAATGGCCTGCTTTCCCTTAACAAACTCTGATCTCATTTGCCACCTCTTATAGAAGATGCACTGATCTTGACTGTCAAGTGGTCCAATTAGTTTTATTTATTTTTTTTTTAATTAAAAAACTGTAATGCTTCACTAGTTTGCCTGACTTATTCGTCATTTAAGCTTCCGTACTGTTATTTCTTTTCTTAGAAAGTTTAGAAATTAGATACAGTTAGTGCATTTCTAATTTACTTCATAACCGCCCTCTTGCCATTTCAGCCTTTCTGTTTTTGCCTGTTTACTGATAGTTATACGCTTTATCTTAATATTTGTGTAGGTCTGTAATTTTGTGTGTTTGTGTGTGTGTGTATATCTATATCTATATATATATATATATATATATATATATATATATATATATATATATATATAATGTGTGTGTGAATATGTAAATAGTAGCAATAGTAGCATCGCAAACCCTTTTGTGCAAAGCCATCACCAGTAGACTGCATAATTTTGCATCTGCCACCAAAAATGAGTTGCCAGAGGGACTCATTCTATCCATCCACCCAACAAAGGAGTCTTGGGCTTTGGAGAGGCTAGGGAAGCAGGTGTATGCTTCTGACTCCTTTATGATACGAGCCATAAACTATGTCACTTATATGACCAGGTCCCAGGCGGATCTAGCAAAACAAGCCATATCCACTCTGAAGAACCCTATCACTCCAGAGTCACAGAAACACTTACCACTACTTTATTGACTATTTCAAATATCACTAATTTATCCATGCAATTTCTTCAGAACATTGCAGATGGATCAGAAAGAGCAGCTGGAGTAGGCATTCCAATGAGGTGGCACACCTGGCTCTATTTATGTGATTATGTGGATAACTTTAAAGTGTCCTTTACTGATGCCACCCTTCAAAGCTACCACCTTGTTTGGTAGAGCTGTTAAAGAGGATATGCAGAAAAGCAAACAGGACAGAAAGGCACCCACTTCAAGTCACCTCAGCCCACCTTTTCAGGAACCAGAAAGGGGCTTAATCACTCTTAATTTAGGAAATCTCACTGTCAGTATGGTTCCTCTTCTGACAAAGATGGCTGTGGCAGAGGCTGCCACTTCAGTGGACACATGTCCAGAGGTCAAGGAGTTCTGCAGCACCAGGGATTCTGAGGCCATTCTCAGGCAATCTTAAAATCCCTGAAGGTTTGCTCAACTGTTCCACTCTGGAGAGAGTCGGGGGACATCTCCTCCCCCCACCTCAATCCTGGTTCACCATCACAGGAGACAGATGGATAAGAGAGGTAATATCCTGAGGTTATTGGAATCCGTTTTTGGAACAACCCCTTACACTCCAATTCTCTCTGCCTGATGTCTCACCCTGTCAGGCAAAGGCCACTGCAGGAAAAGTTCTTTCTCTTTTGCAGAAAAGAGTCACCCTGGAGGTCCTAGCAGACCAGTACAGATTACTGTTTTACTTTTCCTTTTGGTTTTAAAGGAGACAAACAACTTCCATTCATTTTCAAAAAGACACTTCAGAATGGTTATGGTGCAAGCTGTTCTTCTGTGTCATCAGAAGAATGAATGGATGTACTCTCCAGGATGCTTACTTCCACATAAAAATACAGGAGTCGTCCAGGAGTTTCCTACACTTCAAATTAGGAGCCAGTCACTTTCAGTTTAAGACCCTGCCATTTGATCTCATCACAGCCCCTAGGGTGTTCAGTAATTGCATGACAGTAGTCACGGCTCATCTATAGCTACAGGGATTCAAGATCCTCCATACTTGGATGACTGTCTCCAGGATGCCACTTCTAGAGAGTCTCTTCTTCAGGTAAAAGATTATTTACTACATCTTTGTGCAATGTTGGGCATCAGAGTAAGTCTGCCCAAATCCAATCTAGAGCCCAATGCATAATATTTCTGGGATGCTATTTGGACACTATTACTCAGATTACACTGCCATAAGACAGAATCACTTCATTAAGGACAGCAGTTCTGTCAAGCGAGGATGGTGTTAAGATCTTTAGGGCTAATGGCAGCGGCCATTTTCATGGTTCACTTCACCTGTTATCACATGAGAATTCTACAGCAGGTACTCCAAACTGAATAATCTCAGAAACACTATTTGTTGTCCCTTCCTATCAGGATTACACCTTCACATGGTACTCCTGTGAAATAGTGGCTTTAATATGTGCTAATAACAAAAGGAAGACCCTTTCAACTCAACTGTTCGGTAGTAGTAGTAACCACGCATGCATCATCCCTTAGATGGGGGGGCATTACAAATGGAAAATAGTACAGCATTCTTGATCCGAATCAGAGGCTTGTCTTCACATCAGCATACTAGAAGTGAGGACAGCTCTCCTTGTATTGCAAGAACTTCAGAACTGGCTTACTGTAGGAGAGAGAAACACCCACACAGACAAAATGTCAATTGTTTGGTGGAAACCAGGGCTTACCCACTCTCTGATAAAAGCCATAAGAGTATGGCAGTGAGCAATGGTCTCTAACCACTTTCGAATTGCAACACACGTCCTTGGGAGACTCAACAATCCAGCAGACAGGTTGAGCTGGAGTTTCCTCCTTCCTTACTAGTGGTCCCTATTCCAGTGATAGCAAGGACAATTTTCATTTGCGACCCCCTCACAACACCAAGTGCAGCAGTTACTTCACCATCCTCCCTCATCATGGACAGAACCAAAGGGACACACTGTCCAGTCGTTGGTTTGGGGACTACTCTATGCTTATCCACCTATCCCTTTAATATCAAAATTCATACAGAAAGCCATTCTGTGCAAGGCAAACGTCATTCAAATTGCCCCTTTTTGGCCAAGGCAGATCTGGTTCCATATCTTAAGTCTGTATGCGAAGGAACCCCCTTAGTTCATAAACTCAGTGTGGTATCTGATGTCTCACCTGTCTGGGAAACCTCACCCATACCTTCCCAACCTGAAGCTCACTGTTTTGCTTCTGCTATTCCATTGATGGCATGGGACTCTTCCCTCCCTTCACATGTTTTGCATATCCTTACAGCCTCTCAGAAGGAGTCTTCATGAGAGGTGTATCACAACAAATGGAAGATATTTGGTATATGGGCTGAGTCTTATAATGTAGAACCATTCACAGCTCCACTGGCTGATATGCTCAAATTCTTGTCTTCCTTGTTTACATCAGAATCTATTTTTTCTACTATCAAGGTACAGTTAGCGGCTGTCTCAGCATCCCACATTGGGTTCCAGAACTCTTCTTTAGCTTCTCAAAAGGTATGCAAAACATTTCTGAAAGGGACATTTCATTTAAGACCTCCCATCGAAGACTCGGCCTCCCTTGGGATTTGAATATCATTTTAGAAGCCCTGTCCAGACCTGCATTTGAACCTTCTGCTACTGCAGAGCTTAAATATTTATTTTTTAAAACATTACTTTTGGTGGCTGTTACGTCAGCATGAAGTGTTTCTGAACTCCATGCCTCGTCCTCTGTTTTTTCATATATCTTTTTTTTTTCGTAAGGATAGAGTTGACCTTCCTTTCTGCCTAAAGTGGCTTCCAAAACTAATTGTTCTCAGCCCAAGCATTTGCCGGTATTTTTTTCCAAACTACCAGAACAAAGGAGAATGCATTCTACACACTTTGGATGTATGCAGTCAGTTTTGTTTTTATTTTTATGGGACAACTTTTTAG
>NC_056725.1:1748511915-1748591915 GCF_019279795.1 Protopterus annectens
AGGAGTCTATCAGCATGCCACATCTTGACTTGGCAATATTTGCCCACTTTTCCTTGCAAAAGCACTCCAAATCTGTCAGATTGCAAGGGCATCTCTTGTACACAGCCCTCTTCAGGTCATGCCACAGATTTTCTATTGGATTTAGGTCTGGGCTCTGGCTGGGCCATTCCATAACTTTAATTTTCTTCTGGTGAAGCCGTTCTTTTGTTGATTTGGATGTATGCTTGGTGGTCATTGTGTTGAAAGGTGAAATTCCTCTTCATCTTCAGCTTTTTAGCAGACGCCTAAAGGTTTTGGGCCAAAAGTGACTGGTATTCGGAACTTCATAATTTCCTCCACCTTGACTAAAGCCCCAGTTCCAGCTGAAGAAATGTAACCCAAAGCATGATACTGCCACCACCATGCTTCACCGTGAGGATGGTGTTCTTTTGGTGATGCGAAGCGTTGTTTTTGTGCCAAACGTACGTTTTGAAATTGTGGCCAAAAAGTTCAACCTTGGTCTCATCAGGCCATAACACATTTTCCCACATGCTTTTGGGAGACTTGATGTATTGTTTTGCAAATTTTAGCTGGGCTTGGATGTTGTTCTGTGCAAGAAAAGGCTTCCGTCTTGCAACCCTACCCCATAGTCCAGATATATGGAGAATACGGGAGATTATCACATGTAGTACACACCCAGTACTTGCCAGAAATTCCTGCAGCTCCTTCAGTGTTGCTGTAGGTCTGTTGGCAGCTTCCCTAACCAGTTTTCATCTTATCTTTTCATCAGTTTTGGAGGGATGCCCAGTTCTTTGCAGCGTCACTGTTCCATATTTTCTCCACTTTTTGCTGACTATCTTCACTGTGTTCTATGGTATATCCAATGCAGTGGATAGTTTTTTTGTACCCTTCTCCTGACTGATACCTTTTAACAATGAGATCCCTTTGATGCTTTGTAAGCTCTCTGTGAACCATGGCTTTTGCTGTAGCAGGCAACTGAGTAAATGTCAGGAAAATCCTACTATAACAGCTGAACTTTATTTGGGGTTAATCAGAGTATCTTTAATTGATGGCAGGTGTGTACCCAAGAAGACTGAATGCTGTAATTAAATCAAAAGGTGCTTCAACAAAATATTAGTTTAAGGGTGTGCACACTTATGCAACCAGCTTATTGTACGTTTTTTTATTTTCTATATTTTTTACCCTAACAGATTTGTTTTTCAATTGAATTGTACAGGTTATAGGTCACATTAAAGGAGGGAAAAGTTTTGAAATGATTTATTGTGATCTCATTTTTTTATCACAAAAACCTGGCATTTTAACAGGGGTGTTTTTATATCCACTCTGTCATCCTTTTGTTCTCTTCTAAATTGCTTTTCCAGTCTCTCTTCCAAACTTTTCTAACATTCTCTGACTGATTCACATAGTTATGTAGTATTTTATATGCCCTACTAATTATCCCTTTTTAACAGCAGTTTCTGTTCTAGATTCGACTAAAACACCCACCAAAGGGGGTATTTCACTTAATATTCTCCTGTCCCTTTCTCTTTGCCTATACTCTGATATCAATTCCTAATAGGGAAGGCAGTCTCTAGCCTACAGTCTCTAGACCTTCTTGGCCTGATTTTATTCCCATTATCTTTCCCTGTCTAGTTATTTCTTCCCAATGGCTTGGTTCCTTTACCAGTTTTCTCCAGTAAATTCCAGCCTGCTCTTGCCTATTTTCTGTACCCCCTTGCAGTCATCTCCTTTCTCTAGTCTAGTGTTGTCTTAATTCTTAGAATACTTTCTGTTACTTTATGAATAAATTCTTTATGGTTGTTGTTATTCTTAAGGATTTGCATCCAAAATCTCACTCTCTGTTTTTTGACCCCAATGCTTCATCATCATTCCTTTCTATTTTGAATTATAACCTTCTGCTTGAATAATGCATATGAGCCGTAAATGTTTAGTGCTAATATAGCCCTTCAAATTAGGTAATCTTAAAGCAAGTTGTTCTATTGGTGGGATCAACTTATCCCAGTTAGTTGTTGCCCTCTTCCTCCTCCAGATAAATTAATTCAACTCTTTATTACTTATTGTCCACAACTTATAAACTATGCTTGACTCGTATATAAAATATGAAAGGGATGTAAAACATTTTCACTGCTTGTATCTTACTGTCTATATCCATAAAAAGGAGGTTCCACTTTCTCAGTTTTTGTATTATCTTTTCATTTCTTCCCACTTATCCTTAGCTGCTATGACAGAAACCTTTTTAATCCGTACTCCTATACACTTTATTTTATTGCGTCCTTGTAAATGTGGGTACTGCTGAACCAAGTCATGTGACAGTACATACTTTAAGGCTAAATCTTTTGATTTATCTTCATTAATTTTCTATCCTGAAAAGACAAGAAATTGTCTGATAATGTTCCACACCACCAAAATGTCCTTTTCTGGATTTGTCAAGTGCAAAATAATATCATCTGCAAATGAAGCAAACATTTCATGATTACCATGCCAGTTATGTCATTGAATTTCTGAGTTTATTACTTTCTTTGCCAGTGGTTCTAAATATAAAGCAAATAAAGGGGAAAGAGAACCTCCCTGTCTGGTAAACTCTGTTCAAACACAACTTAGCAAAGAGGACCCCTAACAATTTAATTCTTGTCCTCAGCCCTTCATATATCCTAATTAACATTATTATTGTGTTAGGGAATGCAAATGCTTCCATTCCCTACTCATAAAATCCCAGTTTACTCTGTCAGATGCTTGTTCTGCATCAAGACAAACTAACAACAGAGATATTTTTATATTATTCTTCCCTGTTGATCATCATTGTTCTATTTGTCAGATGTTTGCCTCCCCTCCACAAAAACTACATTGATCCAGATCTATCAATATTGGCAACACCGTTGCTATTCATCATCATTTTTATCTTGTCTTCTGTCTTAACTGTTAGCTTTTGAGCCTCATATTCCTCTTTTGTTGGCATGATTTAGCTTTCCATAAATATTTCCATTTGTGCTATTTTCTTGATATCCTTGTTTCTCTGCTCTATACAATTTTTCATAACATTTCAGAAATATCTCTAATACCTCTACAAGATGTATGGTATTTTCCTTCTGATAGGCTCTCTAGGTTTGGCAACAACCATTTATTTCTACTGCTTGGTCATTGTGCTAAAGTTATTATAAAAAATAGTTGCTTAACAGCAATCTTTCTAGCTTCATGAATGTTATCAGGATAATCCCTTACTTTCTCTTTAGCACTCTGCATTTGTAGTTGTTCTCGTTCTGTTATTCCCCTTATTCTGCAGTATTTTAACCTTTGTCAGCCACTGTAAGTAATTACTATTACATGCTAAGTATGTCTTTCTCTTTTTATCTCCTGTTTCTAAACTCCTTTTTTTATCCCACTCACTTGCTATAAGTTCTGAAGATATTTACATCTTCCATAATAACTCCTGAATAATTTCCTCTACCCATTCCTTAAATTCCTTTCTTTAACAGGTAGGTGGGAAAGCGCCAGTCTCTCATGTTTTACTTCATTACCACACATTTTTAAATTAGTTTTTATTGGTGCATGGTCTGAAATAGTTATTGGATGAGTATCAGAGTTTTCAGTTAAATCCAAATGCTCCTGTGAAATATAATTTCAATCTAGGCTAGCCCAATTATTGTACAATGGAGAAGAACATGCAGTCTCTGTCCAAGATGTTCATCGTGTTTCACTGTTGCAGTCATTACTCTTGGATTATCCTGCTGGCAGACTACCCGCAGTCGGCCAGAATTCCAAAGTCTACGTCCGGTGTCGGTTGCTGTTGCCTCCTCCCTGACGTCAGTGCGCCAGAGGTATAAAAGACGCAGCCGACACCATTTTCTTCAGTCTTTCTTGCTGCGCGGTGCCCAAAGCAAAAGCAGTTCGCAAGTGCCGGTTGGCCGACTCCTGAGATTTTCACAGACGAATTTCAGATCCGAAGTCTTCATTAAAGCTAAGTATCCCGTTGGGGAAACTTTTTTCTTGCTCCAGACCAATGTCAGAAAAAGTTAACAATTGTATTTCTTGTGGGGAGCAAATACCTCATAAGGATTTTCATTCTTAACTGTATTCCTTGCCTAGGCCCTGATCATAACGTTGCTAGCTGTCGGTTTTGTGCTAGATTCAACCAACGCACTATTAAGCATCGGTTTGATTTTGCTTTTCATTACTTTGGCTGAAAATTCAATTATATAATGCCGTCAGAACAGCCGACGACCGGAGTTTCTAAAAAACACAAGGAAAAAGAGAAGGACAGGCATCCGAGATCCAAAACTGATGACGAGGCTTCTGCTAAGCCAGTCGCCGGTTTTCAGTGAGGCACTTCCGCAGCCCCTGACGCCCGCTACCTCAGAGCCACAGGCCGCTGATGACTCCCACGTGGAGCCAACTAGGCCTCTGGATACTCAAGGTATTGGACACTCTGAAATCATTCCCTCAGATGGGTCCAGAGCCGCTGAGCAGGCATCGGCTTCTGAGGGTGTTTTCAGACCTACACAGCTATATGTAAAGCCTACTTCAGCTTCTAAAGCAAAGACTAAAGCAGCTTTAAAGACAAAGAAACAAGTACAGCATTCTCCAGGACAAACTTCCATGCCTAAGAAACAGATGCTCAAAATGGCCGAAGACCTTATTACCTAGATCAGGGGTTCCCATCCCCCTCCTGACAAGAGGCCTAGGCAAGAGACAGACTATGACTCTTCAGATCAGGTTTCCATTTTCTCTGACTCCTCTTCTGTACAGGAATATTCTCTTCCTCCCTATGAGGATTCTGATGCTGAAGAATCCATTCCTTCAGCCTCTCCTCCTGAGGATTATTCTTTTGGGGAAACCCTGCATACCATGAGGGAGCACTTCCACTGGGAGAGCCAAGATTACTCAGAATCAAAGAAAAGGCTTAGAGATTTTCTTTTACTTCCTCAGCACAGACCTCTTGCTATTCCCCTGTGCTAGACATTGTAGAAGATGTATTTTCAGAGTCCGGCCTATCTCCAGACTCCTTACCTCCAGCTCCTGTTAAACCAGACAGATACTACAGGGTTCCAGATTCACATAAATTTCTTTATAAAAACCCTGCTGCTGACCCAGAAACTATTTTTAAGGGTCCCAAAGGGGTTAAGGCCGCTACTGCAAAAAACCCTATCCCTTCTGACAGGGATTCAAGGGCACTAGACAGATGGGGGAAAAAGGTTTACACTTCTGCTACTTTGGCTGTGAGGGCTTTAAATTGTCAATTTCATATGATTAAATATCAGCAATACTTAATGTCACTGTTAAAACAGAAAATGTTGACCAATTCTGATTGTGCAGAAAATAAGGAAATGCAGGATTTATTGCATGCAACTGAACAAGTGGGAAAGCATACTTTGCAATGTGGTTTTGATTATCTGGAGGCCTCTTGCAGGGCCGCAGTTACGGGTTCTGTCATTAGGAGGCATACTTGGTTAAAGGAACAAAATCTGCCTGATCATGTTAAAGCAAAATTATTAGATGCTCCATTACAGCATGATACTTTATTTGGTGTTAAAGCAGAGGAGGTTTTGAAGAAAATGGAGGACAAAGTGAAATCTATGCAAACAGTAAAGGAATTTTTAAAGGTTCAGCCACCAAGATTTAGCAGGAACTGGCCTACAAAAAATTGCTCCTTTCCAGTGTCGGACAGGCCACAAAGAGGCAGATACAGACGTCCCAGAGGCAGATCCCAGCCCCATGGCTCATACAGGCCTAAACAGTGGGGCGCTTCTACCTCCAAAAGTGGAGAAGACAAAGCACAGCCATACGGGAAACAGTCCCAGTGACTTGCCTCTGCCAGCACCAAGCACTTATCTTCCAAAAAGAGGCTTAGGGATTTTCTTCTTCTTCCTCAGCATAGGCCTTTGACTATACCTCCTGCATTAGACATTGTTGATTATGTTTTCTCAGAATCAAGCATGGCTCCTGATTCCCTGCCTCCGGCTCCTAGTAAGCCAGACAGATATTACAGGGTTCCTGACTCCCACAAATTTCTTTTCAAAAATCCTGCTGCTGACCCTGAAACTATTTCTCAGGTTCCCAAGGGTGTTAAGGCTTCTACAGCCAAAAATCCTACCCCTTCAGATAGAGACTCCAGGGCGCTGGATAGATGGGGTAAGAAGGTTTATACGTCTGCAACCTTGGCAATCAGGGCTTTAAACTACCAGTTTCATATGCTTAAATATCAACAGCATGTTATGGGCGTACTTAAACAGAAAATGATGTTGATTTCTGATTGTGTGGAAAATAAAGAGTTACAGGATTTATTGCATTCAGCAGAACAGGTTGGAAATCATACTTTGCAATGTGGTTTTGATTCCTTGGAGGCCTCTTGCAGGGCCGCCGTAACTGGATCTGTGATAAGAAGGCATACTTGGCTCAAGGAGCAAAATCTGCCTGATCTTGTTAAAGCTAAATTGTTGGATGCTCCTTTACAGCAGGACAGTCTATTTGGTAATAAGGCAGAAGAGGTTTTAAAAAAGATGAAAGACAAAGCTAAATCTATGCAAACTCTAAAATATTTCTTGCAAGTGCAGCCACCCAGGTTCAGTAGACACTGGCCTACTAAGAATTGGTCCTTTCCGGTGTCCAACAGAGCCACTCAGGCCAAACCCAGACGCTCCAAAAGCTCCAGGTTTCAGTCACAAGAATCTTAACGTCAAAACAATAGGGTGCCTCCACCTCCAAGTCAGGAGGTTTCAAAGCACCACCCTACAGTAAACAGTCTCAATGACTTTCCTCTGCCATCTCCAAGCTCTTATCTTTTGGCAGCCCCTTTGGGGGGAAAACTAGCACTTCATGCTCAAAATTGGCATCTAATTACCCAGGACATGTTGGTCTTAAATATAGTATTCCAGGGGTACAGATTTCATTTCCACACATTGCTAATTCCAAACAGATGACCAGATCTGCCACCAAATCAGTGGGCAGAGGCCCAGAAACAAGTCATGTCCCTCATGGATATGGGGGCTATTCAACCAGTACCAGAAAAGGAAAAAAGACAAGGTTTTTATTTAAGACTTTTCCTGGTACCCAGAAAAGACAAATCATGGCGTCCAATTCTGGACTTATCCATTCTAAATACTTTCCTGGACATTCCAAAATTCAAAATGAAGCATTACAACAGCTACTGCCTATGCTAGGCAAGAATGCCTGGTTGGTAACTCTAGACTTAAAAGAGACATACCAGCATATCCCAATCAGGGAATCTTGCAGACGATACCTCTGCTTCAAAGCAGGTTATATGCATTACCAGTTCTCTGCACTGCCCTTTGGCTTATCTACTGCGCCCAGGGTCTTCACAAAGTGTCTGGCACCAGTAATTGCATTTTGCAGACAAAGAAAGATTCAAATTTATCCATATCTGGACGATTGTCTCATTCAGGCAGAGGACAAGGACACTCTCTTCTTCAGCATCTGGTGTTTGTAAAAAGACTTCTAGCATGCCTGAATTCCTAGGTGTATAAACGAGAAGAAATCACAACTAGTACCCTCTCAAATAATTACATTCCTGGGTGCAAGCTTGAATACAACTGCCCAGATGGCTTACCTCACGCCAGACAAACAAATTCAATTGACAACATACTTCAAACAATTGGCAACAAAAACCCAGCTATCTGCAAGACAAATTCTGCAGGCTTTGGGGTTCATGGCATCCTGCATTCTACTAATTCCATATGCAAGGCTGCATATGAGGAAACTTCAGTGGTAGCTAAAAAGCTTATGGAGTCAACATTGTCACAGCCTGGAAGCAATGATGCCTCTCATTCCCTGCCTGCAACAGGAGTTCCTTTGGTGAGCAGAGGCATGTCACCAAAACAAGGGTCTATCATTCATTCTACCCCCTGCCACCCAAACCCTAACTACAGATGCATCAGACTATGCCTGGGGGGGCCCATCTGGCAGGGGAATGCATTCAGAGCAAATGGAGCCCAAATCAAATGCATCTACATATCAACCAGAAAGAAATGCTAGCTGTACAGCCTTCAAGGACTTCCTTCATCCAGGACGTCTACTGATAAAGACGGACAACACCACAGTTATGTGGTACATAAACAAGCGGGGGGGGGGGTACCCACTCTACCCCCTTTGCAGATTAGCCATGGCCTTGTGGAACACAGCCTTAACTTAAAAAATACATCTTAAAGCTGAATTCCTGCCAGGAAAGCAAAATTCTCTGGCAGACGACTTAAGCAGAAATCTTATGAACCCACATAAATGGAAACTGGATCCACAAATCTTCAGCATGGTGACATGAAAATGGGTGAGCTCAGACATAGATCTATTTGCCTCTCCCCAAAACTACCAGTTGGACAAATTCTGCACAAGAACTCATCACAAAAAAGCATGGAAAGTGGATGCTCTATCCTTCAGCTGGAAAAACCTATCAGTCTATGCCCCCACACACACACACACACACCTCTACTCTCCAAGGTTTTACTAAAAGTCAGTCAGACAGGAAAAAACAAAAATGATTCTGATTGCTAAGGACTGGCCTCGCCAACACTGGTACCTGCTTCTAAGGAATATATCACACCTTCCACCGTGGTACTTGCCTCAAACTCCTCATCTATTGTCTCAGCAGAACTGTGAAGTTCTGCACAATCAGCTCCAAACTCTGAATCTTGCAGCATGGCTAATCAACTAATTTCACTAATCACATCTCTCGGTAAACCTGTGATGGGTGTCATTTTGGAGGCTAGAAGGCCTAGTACTAGAAAATCTTATGCTGATAAATGGAAGAGATTCTGTGCTTGGAACCAAACACAAGGAATAGACACAGCAAAGCCCGATATTCCTCAGATTTTGCAATACTTAACTGAGATGCTTCACAAGGGCCTATCCTTTTCTTCAATAAAAATCCATGCCTCTGCCATCTCTGCTCATTACAACACAGGCCTCCTCTTTTTTCTCATCCCCTGCTAAAGCAGTACCTCAGAGGGGCCAAAAGTTTAAGGCCTCCCAGGAAAGCACCAACTCCTGCATGTGACCTCAATTTTGTGCTGGAAAAAACTCACCCTACCCCCTTTTGAACCGGCTGCTACTGTGGATATAAAATTTCTTTCTTGGAAGACAGCCTTTCTTTTAGCAGTCACTTCAGCTAGAAGGGTTTCAGAACTACAGGCTCTCATGGCAGTGAAGCCTTTCATTATCTTTTACCCGGACAGGGTGGCCCTCAGGACCAAACCTTCTTTTATGTCTAAGGTGGTATCCAGTGTGGCTCTTAACCAGACCATTCATCTGCCAACTTTTTTCCCAAATTCCCAGAACAAGGGGGAGCGGATTCTCCATTCATTGGATGTACAGAGACCACTAAGATTCTACTTAAACAGGACAAAATCTCTAAGAAAGTCTGAGCAACTACTGGTGGAATTTGCTGCAGGAACAGAGGGGAAGGCTATATCAAAGCAGACTATTTCAAAATGGATAAGCTATTGTATTAATTTTTGCTACTTGCACCATGGTAAACCTGTGCCCGAGGGGATCAGATCCCATTCCACCAGGGCTGCGTCTACTTCTGCAGCCTTTCTCAGAGGGGTTCCTACCAGAGACATTCTAGAAGCTGCTACTTGGAGCTCAGTTCATACGTTCACAAAGCATTACCATTTACCTCTCTTTTTTAAATCCAGGGCAGGCTTTGCCACTGCAGTCCTGCAGGGCCTTATAGCTGCTCCTAATGCTGTTTAATTCCATCCTCCCATCCATAGCTTTGAGATTCTACCCAAATGTAATGACTGCAACAGTGAAACACGAAGAACATAGTACAGTTGTGTACACTTACCATAAATGTAGATGTTCGAGTGTATTCACTGTTGCAGTCCAGGTTACCCACCCGCCAGCCCCCTTTCTTCTCTATTATTATATCTCTTCTTTCCTTCACTATGCTCCCTTTGTGGTGTATTTGCTTTTAGGTGAAGGTAATTTTTTTGTGTTCTAAAGTACATGTGTGTGTATATGTATGTATGTGTATATGTATATATATATATATATATATATATATATATATATATATATATATATATATATATATATATATATATAAAACAACAAGCAGCACTGAGACCACGGCCAGGGCAGGTATATTCCACTACCACTTCTCAACACATAAGTTTGTTTGTTGCAACACCTACGGGTGTTTGCTTACAATTGTACTCCACATATAAAAAAGCTCAGGAAGACACTCAGTTGAACAGCCATAAGATGAATATTTCAAACATATTGTCTTCCCAAGCACAACGTATATAATCAACCCTACTTGAATATCGGCAAGTGTTGTTCATTTCAGTTACCATAGACGACAACTGCATTCATTAAAACCATCAAGTATTTATTCACATCGAACAATAACGTAAAAATAAAAACAAAAATAAAAAACAAAACAGAACAAAGGATAAGTGCTTTCAGGTCTCCTCAGTGACCCTTCATCAGATCCATGTATACTGTGCAGTTAGTGCCTGTTTAAAAATTACTGTCTACTAATAGAATGCTAGATGACGGGTGATGTCACATCACACACATCTTCTCAAACCACTCCTCTTGAGCGCTGGTTTCATGGGACATGTAGTGTTCAGTCCCGGTCTTCTGTGGGCTTGTAGTCTTCCAATCCAATACATTTTTTTCCTGCTCCAATCTGTTGTTGTTGTCACCTCCCCTTTCCAAGGTGAGAACAATTCTAAGCACTCTGAACTTGAAATTATGTCCTTCATTGTCCCTGACATGTTTGGCAAGAGGATTCTTATAATCTTTGAGCCTGATGTCACTTATGTGTTTGGATAGTCTTTCCTTAAGTTGTCTTACTGTCTTTCCAACATAGAAATGGCCACACAATGAACATGTGGCCAAATGTACTATATTTTTTGTGTTACAATCAGCATAGAAACTACAGGTGTATTTCTTTTTGGTAATGGGATGCTCAAAGCTGTTCTCTGTGCCTATATACCTGCACATAGTACACCTTCTACATGGAAATGTCCCTCTTCTATCAGACTTGACACGTGGTACTAGATAATCTTCTTTGCATAACCTATTTTTCAGATTACTTGCATTCCTATAACCAAACTTAGGTACCTCACCAATCACTTCTTTGCATTCTTCACTTGAAAATAGTATCTTCCAGTTCCTTCGAATAATGTTACATATCCCCTCAGTATCTGTTGTGTGTGTGGGAATCATTTTAACTTCTCTTTGCTCATTCCTGTTGTTTCTTGAAGGTGCACCTGCTTGTTTTCCTTTCCGGTATGGCTTACCTCTCGTTTCTCTTTCTAACAGCACATTGTGTCTCATTCTCACTATCTCTTCCTCTCTGTATCCTCTC
Organism: Protopterus annectens; assembly: GCF_019279795.1. Classification (NCBI taxonomy): domain Eukaryota; kingdom Metazoa; phylum Chordata; order Ceratodontiformes; family Protopteridae; genus Protopterus; species Protopterus annectens. The sequence continues at coordinate 1,748,523,242 of NC_056725.1, forward strand.
TCCTCCAAGTGTTCAGACATATCATTCATAGCTCTACCAAGGGTTGCATCATTCGAATGTATCCTAGATGTTCTAAGGAATTGACCTCTCATAACATTTCTGTATGTATATTTTGGATGCATGCTGTTCCATGGTAGTATATTGTTCTTCCAACATTCTTTTTTAAATAGGCTGGTTTCTGTGTTCCCCCCTTCATCTTGTAGTAGTCTCACATCTAAAAAGTCCATTTGACTTTCATTACTCAGAATAGTAAACTCAAAAAAATTGGTGCTATTCTCTAAATATCTGTGGAAATTGTTGAGCTCCATGACATCACCTTCCCATAAAATATAAATATCATCCACAAATCTCTGGTATATCTTTAAGCATTTACTCCAAGGATTGTTTTGATATATTACTTTATCTTCCTATTGTGCCAACACTATGTTAGCATAGCTGTTGGCGCATGGCGTACCCATTGCCACACCACATAGTTGTATGTAGAATTTACTGTTGAAAATGAAGACGTTGTTCTCAAGTATCAACCTCATTAGCTCACATATGACTGTGATTTTATTTTCTTCATAGTCTCCTTTATTCAACATGAACTCTCTTAATGCGGCTAGCTATGCCATAGTTATTGGGAATGCTTGTAAATAAACTCTTGATATCCATACAGACCATTAAGTGTTTCTTCTTGTCTTTTTTATTCTTCATAGATGCACTTAATTTCTCAATAAATGCTTCCGTATCTTTCAGAACTGCTGGTGCTTTTACTAGCTCTTGCTTGATATGGTTCTCCACATATATAGAGGCTGGCTCAATGATCCATCCTGCCCCTGCCACAATAGGTCTCAATGGTGGTCTCTGTGGATTTTTATGTATTTTAGGAAGGCATTTGAATGTGGGAGTCAGTGGAAACTCCCCCTGCAGATAGTTACATAGCTCAAGTGATATTTGACCCCTTTCTTTCATTCCTTCTGTGTGCAGCCTCATCTTCATTTTGATCTTCTCTAAGTCACAGTGGTTTATTTCTTTATACGAGGAAACATCCTGTAATAAAATTGTTACTTCCTCTATATATTTATCACTGTCCATTAGGACCACACCTCTCCCTTTATCAGCAGGTCTAATTGTTATTTTCCTCTAATTCGTTTAGAGCCTGTCGCTCTTCCTTTGTAATATTGAAGGACCTTTTTCTATTGTTCTGTATATATTCCAAATTATCTTTTTCACAGACATTCAGGAAAGTATCCATAACTGCACTATTCTGTGGTACAAAACAACTTGGTTTCTTGAATAGGTCTAATTCCATTCCTTTATTATTCTTATACATGTTTTTAACATAACATCTTGTCCAAACATCTTCAGGCTCAATATTACTTCATTCTCTTCCATACCTCTCGTGGGTATACATTTGAGGCCCTTGTTGAGAATACTCTTATGTGCATTGTTTAACTGAAAAGATGACAAATTCAAAAACAAACTATCATTGATTTGCTGAGCTTTTTTATATGTGGAGTGCAATCGTAAGCAAACACCCGTAGGTGTTGCAACAAACAAACTTTTGTGTAGAGAAGTGGAAGTGGAATATACCTGCCCTGGCCGTGGTCTCAGTGCTGCTGCTTGTTGTATTCATACTTTATTTTTTAGCAGTACACGGCTGTTTGGTATATATATATATATATATATTTTTTTTTTTTTTGCTCCCCATTTGGGGGGGGGGGGCATTGGCTGCATGTTTTATACCCCTGATGACCTGACGTCATGGAAGAGGAGACAGCAACCGACGCAAGACCCAAGACTTTGTTATTCAGGCCGACTGAGGGCAACCTGCCAGCAGATTACCCAAATGTAATGACTGCAACAGTGAATACACTCGAACATCTACATTTATGGTAAGTGTACACAACTGTACTTTACTTGCCTTTTCTGAGATTACAATAAACGCCTTGCTAAAATATTGATAGGACAGGTTTTATAGCTCCTGTCTCATGTTGTCTTTTGTCAGCCACTCAGACATAAAAGTGAATTTGTAGTGGCACACACTTGCCTTATATTTATTTGTAAATAAGTTTAACACTATTAAAGTCTAGCACTGTATGTTTTGTATGGTAGTAACGCATGGACCTATATATCTATCTGTTAGCAACTCTCCAACAGTACTACTTTTGTGATATCTGGAAGTCTGTGTTTATTTTCCCTGACAATGACTTATGTGTAGTTACCTTTATGTATTAGACCCATCACCTTTCTGTAAGGCTTTTATATTTAATGGCATCTTAAATGGTACATCGATGCATATTCTTTTCCGTTAAGATTGCCTTTCACTTTGTGCTGGCATGCTGAAGTTACAGCCAGTTATTGTTACTTTAGTAGCTGCCACTGCGTAAGCAAACCTACTCTACATGGCCATTTCTACCCACAAGCAGCAGTTCATAGTACTTCAGAGTACAGCTAAAGGCTGATGTCACTCATCAAGCACTTGAGTGTGATTTGTGGTGACAACATCTTTTCAGTGGTGAGTGTGTCTGTGGACTGTTCAACAACATGTATTGTTAGTTTGTTGTGCCAGTCTGAAAATTCTTAGAAATGATTATGTAGTATAGATGCTAAACTGAACTAGCACCATTGCTTAACGTCAAAATCACTGAAAGAGATTGCTTTTGGGAATTATTCTTACAATTGCTGTAATGCAGCTGTTTATTTTTCTAGTTAAAAAATGTCTGCCTTTAGAAGACTTTACTTTTATCTCAGGCTTGCCATCAATGCCCACTCTTGGGTATTTGGTGTCTTGAAGGCCAGTGTCCACTCTCCGGATGGTGTTGCCGACGTGTGACATTTTCACAGTGCAGGTAAAACTTTGTTGTTATGAAAGGAGTCATATGAAATGTGACTATTCTTGCATCCATTTGTCTACGTTACCCATTTTAACCAGTGTAGTACCATAGGAAGTCAGAGTCTGTCCTGGCAAGCAGTGGGAATAAAGCAGCATTCCGTGCTGGAGGGTGCACTAACCATTGCAGGTTACATGCACATAGTTAGTGACTCGCACCTTTTCACAATTTGAACATTGCCACTTTACCTTTCTTTGTCTTTTGGATGTGTTAGAATTCAGACTCCAACAGGGAAGACAGCCGAAGTCTGCAATAGAAGTCACTTTAACTGGGAATCAAACTAGAAGACCAAGAATTTTGACAAACCTACGTCAGCAAATTGTTTGCAGTTGTTCTAATAAGATGTGAATATTCATTTGCAGTACATGAGTATGATGTTCTTTGTGGTCTAGATTGCATTCCTCAAAAAAATGCAGTGCCTTTAGATGAATATGTCTGTAGTTCATTCTGAAGACTAAAGTAGATACTTTATACAAAGTAATTGAAAGCACTTTTTTACAGGTTGATGGTCCAAAATTCATTGAAAATCAAGAATGTTTAGTCACCTTTCTGTGGAATACCAAGGCTGCCTGCCCAATTACAACAGTAGAGGACAGAAATCAAGTAAGTGAAGTCCAAGTGAATTGCTACTCATTGTCTGCTTTTTGCAAGATCTCTCTTCTGATTTGAGGGGCGAGAAAGTATTCAGTATTCTGTTCACACTTTATGTTCTCACCCTGATGCCTGGTCTTTTGCATATTTTAATATTTTGAGCAGCAATAGACCTATCAGTTCTTCTGTGGTGTTATAAAGACAATGGCATTTATTTATGTATTTATATCTGTTAGTGGTTGACAACATTCTCTGATGGGATGAGTCCCATTTACAATGGAAGCCCAGAGAAGAAGTGCTGACAAACTGTGTAGCTACTTTAAGTGCAGTTTAACAGTATTACACAGTAATAAGCAGGTGTATTGACCAAATGATCTACAGTGGTGACCACATCATTGGTCTTAAAATTTAGCTGAACGTGATTGTAGTTTGATTAGCCTAATGAATTCAATACAGATAAAAGGCTGCCTCTTTTAATTTGTTATTTTGGTTACAGTGGTGTATTAGACTGATTTTTTTTTCTGTGACTGACAATGCATTTAGCGGTAGAAATACTATTATTGTTGTTGTTGTTGTGTCTTTCGGCTTTTCCCGGTTAGGGGACGCCACAGCAGAACTCCGGTCCGCTAGTGATTGGTAGCTGATTTTTATGTGCCGAGTTACCAGCCCTGACGCACAACCTTCAACGAAGGTATGCCCATTCACGCATGTCTCCACGCAGAAAACGCTCTAGCTGAGAATCGAACCGGACAGCGTTTTACTGTGAAGCGACAACGCTACCGCAGCACCACCACCTGTAATGTCATGTAATTCATCTTTACTGCTATTTAAACTATTTTCCTGCAAGTGTCAGAAGTTGTCATGAATTATTTTGTGCCAGTGATGTACCAGTGAATAGCAGTAAACTGTGACTGCATTCACAGCATCTTTAGATTAACAAATCTTTGACAGATGAGAAATGTCTGAAAAAGAATTCAGAAGGGAAAATTATTTAAATAATGAAGATAAAGGAAAAGGAGTATCATAAATATTAATATAGTGGGGGAGAGTTGTATCATAAATATTAATATAGTGGGGGAGAGTTGTATCATATAAATATTAATATAGTGGGGGAGAATTGTATCATAAATATTAATATAGTGGGGGAGAGTTGTATCATAAATAGTTGTATCATAAATATTAATATAGTGGGGGAGAGTTGTATCATAAATATTAATACAGTGTGGGGAGAATTGTATCATAAATAGTATCATAAATATTAATATAGTGGAGGAGAGTTGTTTCATAAATATTAATATAGTGGGGGAGAGTTGTATCATAAATATTAATATAGTGGGGGAGAGTTGTATCATAAATAGTTGTATCAGAAATATTAATATAGTGGGGGAGAGTTGTATCATAAATATTAATATAGCGGGGGAGAGTTGTATCATAAATATTAATATAGTGGGGGAGGGTTGTATTATAAATAGTATCATAAATATTAATATAGTGGGGGAAGAGTTGTATCATAAATATTAATATAGTGGGGGAGAGTTGTATCATAAATATTAATATAGTGGGGGAGAGTTGATGTGCAGCTGAGAGAATACATGAAAAACTGAGAATGCAAGAGGAAGAATACTGTTGTGGAGGAAAAAGAAGACATTACATTGTAGTATAAACACAATAAAACCATTTCGGGCTGTAGTTAGAATGAGGGAGGTTTGTGAGGTAGAGCAGGTTAGAGTTCTGTGAGAAAACTGAGGAAGGCTTGTTGAATGGTGGCAGTAGAAAGGAAAAGCCCAATGAGTTCTTTGTTACCGCAGCTATTCACATCCACTTGAATAAGTGTTGAGCTTTGATTGTTGTCACTTCTAATTTCCTTTGAAAAAGCTATCTTAATACCCAGCATAAATAAGTGGGTGAAATTTTATTTTGCATTGTTGGTACTTCTAATTTCTGCAGGAAGGCCATTCCATATTATGGCATGTAACTAACTACAGAAAATATTTTCATCAAATTTGTTATTGCCACCTTTTAGTGAGCCATGCATTTGATGAGCAAAGGCTTAAAAGGGAGCATGTACGAGTTCAGACCCTTGCTTAGTGAGGGGTGTATACTGTACTGTAGAAGCTTAAAAGCAGATAAAAGTTGAACCATATGTGCTGTACTTTTAAGTGCCAACTAGTTAGGGAAAGCTGGTGGTATGTTCTTCTTCTTGAAAATGTCACAACTTTTACAGATTTATGATAAGATTTAAGATTTTTGACTCTCTAGGATGAAAAGGTTTTGTGTATAAGAAAGCCAAAAAATAGTTTAGATATTACCAGTGGTTGTATTAGTTTGTCTAGTTTCTGAATTTAGGAAGGACCTTACATGTTGTAGAGCACCAGGTGTCCGGTTTGGCATTTTTATGGAATTTATGTAGAAGTCAAAATGAATGGGAAGCCAAGATGTTGTTGTCTTTCGGCTTTTGGGGATCGCCACAGCAGAACTCCAGTCCGCTAATGATTGGCAGTAGATTTTCCCAAACGCTGAGGTGCCAGCTCAACTTTCAACCTTCAGCGAAGGCACACCCATTTACGCATGTCTTCGAATGCTCACCCAACCGCGGGGAGGACATGCAGACTCCACACAGAAGGCACTCCCCGCACTCCAGCCGAGAATCGAACAGGAGAACCTCTTGCTGTGAGGCAACAATGCTACCGCTGCAAGATAAGCCTCTTGTATATCATCTTCTGTAAACCATTTTTGTAAGAGCCTCCAAGATGTAGCAATTTTTATGCGTGGGGATTGTACTTTTTGTACACAAGGGCAGAATTTTAGCTTTTGTGCATTTAGGAATAATTCTGAAGCATGTAGCCTTTGTTAAAGACATTAAACTGGTTTGGAAATTTTGTGGTACTGTTACTGAATTATCTTTACAAAAGGTGTACAGATTCATCTAAGTATTGGATTGGTAGGATCGGCTATAGTTTGCAGGCATTTAATTTACAAAAACTGTGAATAACAGTGGGCCTGTTATGGAGTCTTGAGGAGGAACTCTGTTTATGAGATAGGACGTGGAGTTTGTTTTTTTCTACCTGATCATATTTATTCTACCATAAAACAAAAGTGCATGAGAGGGTGGCTGGGGTACTATGTGACGAGAGCCTAGTCTTACTGGCCATATAGCCATATGGATGACCATGTCTGAGGCTTGTGATCCATCTAAAAACAGGAAATCTCCCACAGTAAACCTTTGCATAAATATAGTAATGTTAAACTGCTTCTATCTTTTTCTTTCCGAAATTCATATTTTGTCTCATATGAGATTTTATGAATGTAGGAAGATTTCTAGTGTGTGTGTGTGTGTGTGTGTGTGTGTGTGTGTTTGTGTGTGTGTGTACATGAACAACACTCATGTATTTTAAAAAGAGTATTGAAGATCAAGATGGGCCAGTAATTGGTGAAGTGAACAGGTGCACTGGGAGTTAAAGGTGCACACTCTAAAGAGCTGTACTGGAGGGTATTAGTTAAGGTGACACAGAAAGTGATGATATTTTTATTAACCTTATCTGAATTACCAGTGCATTCATTCCTTAAAGACATAAGACTAGGTTTAATTTGTAAATCTGCAGGGGGGAACTTGACAGTAGAATTATTTGTTTTCATATTGACATCAAACTCCGTTTTTAAGACTAGAGAACTGCATTAAAAATGTATAATTTATCTTAACAGCAGTGGCAGATTATGTCCCACCTGATCTTTGTTGGAGGTTATTGCATATGGTAACAGAAGGATGTCCTCCCTGAGACAGATAGTGTTTATTAAGGGGAGAGAACATAATTGTGTTCTGTTGTTGAAATATTAAAACAATTAAACCAATGCAGTTTAACTGCTAAATTATGTACACCTATGAGTGGCAGAGAGCATATATTTTATGTTTAGAGAAAAAGAGACAGCTGACAAGTATTTAAAACAAGATACAAGACACTGTGTTACCATCCAAGTATACAACTGCCATTTAAGCAGGAACTGCAGTGGTTTTGGAACATTTATTAATGTGCAGCGGTTGGTGTTGTCGCCTCACAGCAAGAGGTTCTCTGGTTCGATTCTCGGCTGGAGCGCCTTCTGTGTGGAGTCTGCATGTCCTCCCCATGATCGAGTGATGTTTAAAGACACGCTGGTAGGTGTATGTGTGAATGGGTGTGCCTTCGTTGAAGGTTGGCCGTTGGGCTGGCACCTCTGCACAGTAAAAAATCTACTGCCAATCATAAGCGGATCGGCATTCTGCTGTGGCGACCCCTAACCGGGCAAAGCCGAAAGACATTACTTTTACTAATGTTAATTCCTTACAATTCTACTTTTACTAATGTTAATTCCTTACAATTCTGAGAACATGGCAAAGACTTTTTTGTGCTTTATTTCTTTTGGCTATTAAGTAGAAGAGAACAAAGAGTTACAACCAGAAGTGAAAGGAGAATTGATGTTGCTTGAACATAAATTGTAGATGAAAGGGATGCCCTTCAAGGATGCATCTGCAGTCCTTACAAATGGGTTGTCCTGTCGTCAGGCAGCCCTTCGGTCGGCCGGATTCCAAAGTCTGGGTCTGGCCTCGGCTGGTGTCGCACTTCACCCGACGTCATAGCTGCAGTTCTTCGGGTATAAAGGCATCAGCCGACGCCATTTTCCTCAGTCTTTCTTGCTGCGTGGCGCCCGAAGCAGAAGCTGTTCGCAAGTGCCGGTCGGTCAGAACCAGAGATTACTACTACAAGTACCGAAGACTTCTAAAAAGCTAAGTACCCGTTGGGGACTCTTTCTTGCCTCAGCCGATGTCAGAAAAAGTGAATAACTGTTTAAATTGTGGGAAACAAATACCTCATAAAGATTTCCACTCTTACTGCTTACTTTGCTTAGGCCCAGACCACGACGTAGCAGCTTGTCTAGCCTGTGCTTCTTTCAACCGACGAACGCTTAGACGTCGGTCGGAATTTGCTGAAGAGTTTTTCGCCCGCTTTTGCTTACATTATGCCGCCGGATACTCCGACTACGCAAATTTCTAAAAACGCTAGAAAAGGACCGACACTCGCGGTCCACGGTTTTCGTCGAAACCGCGGTTAAGCCAACCGAAAGTGTCTCTGTTTCGCTGAAACAGAGTCCACGGTTCTTCCTTCGCCGAAAGCTTGCCACTTACCGAGGCCTCATCCAGCTTGGCTGTATCTGCTGCTGAAATCCCACCTGCTCTTGCAGGTTCACAGGATTTATCCGATACTATCCCTTTGGATATTTCTACCCCTGCACGTGGAGCTGCTAGGCCTCCTGCATCCATGTCGATTAAGGCCTTTGCCAGGGCTAAAGCAGCAAAAACTACCAAAACTGTGCCTGCTAAGACCCCTCTCACAGGCCCAGTTCTAGTTCACAAATGCTTAGTCTAGCAGAGGATCTCATTTCTTTGATCCGGGGATCCCAACCACATCCAGACAGGGCCTCTCACCCTCCTCCAGAGAAGAGGACTAGAGTAGAGCCCCTGAGCCAGTTTCTTCAGATGGCTCCTCTGATGAATCAGATAATTCAAACCCTCCAGAGGCCCCTTTTTCTCCTTATGAGGACTCTGATGCAGAAGAGTCCATTCCTTCTGCCTCTCCGCCTGAGGAATTTTCTTTGGGGAAACCTTGCATGCTATGAGGGAACAATTTCAATGGCAGGGCCAGGATTTTTCAGACTCTAGGAAAAGGCTTAGAACCTTTTGCATTTGCCACAGCATAGGCCTTTAGCCATTCCTCCAGTACTTACTGTTGTGGATGATGCTTTTAATGATGCTTGTACTGCTCCTGATTCTCTTCCTCCGGCCCCTGCTAAGCCCGATAGGTACTACAGGGTTCTGGACACACATTATCATTTGTATAAGGCCCCTTTTGCAGATCCCGAAACTATCTCCCAGGGACCCAAGGCTGTAGCAGCTACCTCTACCAAAAACCCCTCCCTCTGAAAGGGAATCTAGGGCCTTAGAGATGGGGTAAAAAGTTTACACTTCTGCTACTCTTTCAGCTAGGGCCTTGAACTGTCAATTCCACATGATTCAGTATCAGGAATTTATGTTAGACCAGTTAACTAAAAAACTGTCCTCGGATGAACCATTAGACAAAAATCTGTACAGGAAATGGTACATAACATTCAGCAGGTCAGTAATCATTCCTTAAAATGCGGCTATGATGCACTGGAGGCTTCCTTTAGATCAGCCATGACTGGCACAGTGATCAGAAGACATGCATGGTTAAAAGAACAGTCCTTACCAGACCATGTTAAATCAAAGCTCCTAGATGCTCCCATGGATAAGCTTAATTTGTTTGGCTCCCTGCACAGCAGGTGCTGAAGAAGGTGGAAGAGAAAGCAAAATCTGTCCAGACAGTCAAGGATTTCTTGCAGGTCCAGCCTCCAAGGTTTAGCAGGAACTGGCCTTCCAAGAATTGGTCCTTTCCAGACACCTCCAGAGCTCCGAGAGGCAGGAATAGACGCTCAAGAGGCAGGGGTCAATCCAGAGGTGCCTACAGGGGACGTCAGTGGCAGGCTAACAACCAGCGAGGTACAGCCACAGATCCAGCCACCACCACTTCCACAGGACAATCACAGTGACTTGGCTCTGGCACCGCCTACCAGGGAACAACTAGAGGCACCCTTAGGCGGAAGCTAGCCTTATTTTCAGTAAACTGGCATTACATCACAGGAGACAAATGGATTTTACAGACAATAGACCAAGGTTACAGGTTTCACTTCCATACTCTACCAAGGAAGAGAGGAATGTCAAACCTACCTCCAAATCAGAAGACAGAAGCTCTAGAACAAATAACTCACTTACTAAGGATGAGAGCTGTAGAAAGGGTACCATCTATGGAACAAGGGCAAGGATTTTATTCCAGACTCTTCCTGGTACCAAGAAAAGAAAACCAATGGAGGCCTATTCTCGACCTGTCCACTTTAAACACATACCTCATTGTTCCAAAATTCAAAATGCTGACCCTACAGCAGCTTCTTCCCATGCTGGCAAGGAGTCTTGGCTGGTAACTCTAGATCTCAAGGAGGCATACCTGCACGTCCCCATACGACCAAATTGCAGAAGATACCTCAGATTTCTTGCAGGATCAGAGCATTATCAATTCTCAGCATTGCCCTTTGGCTTATCTACTGCCCAGAGTATTCACGAAATGCCTGGCATCAGTAATTGCTCATTGCAGGCTTCAGGGAATTCAAATTTACCCTTACCTGGACGACTGCCTGTTACAAGCGGACAACAAAACAAATTAACAAAAATTTGCAAAGGGTCATTCATCTACTACAAGCCCTGGGATACACAGTCAATATAAAAAAGTCAAGGCTGATACCATCCCAAAGGATAACCTTCTTGGGTGCAGATCTGGACACATCAAAACAAATGGCATTCCTGACAGTAGAAAAACAGGAGCAACTCCCTTTCTACTTCATGGCATTAACAAAGCAGAACCAGCTAACAGCAAGAAAAGTCCTGCAAGCTCTCGGTTACATGGCATCCTGCATAATATTGATTCCACATGCCAGACTACATATTAGAAAGTTACAGTGGTACCTAAGGAATTTATGGTCTCAGCACAAGCACTGCCTAGAAACCCAAATTCCAATAATTCCATGCCTGAAGCAAGAATTCCAATGGTGGGCTCAGGCCTGTCAATCAAACAAGGGACTGCCCTTCCACAGCACTCAACCAAGCCAGACCATCACAACAGACGCCTCAGACCTCGGTTGGGGGGCACACATGCTGGACAAGTGCATACAAGGCTTATGGACTCAAGACCAGCTGCACCTACACATAAATCAAAAGAAAATGCTGGCAGTAAAACTGGCAATTCAGGCATTCAGACCATTTCTTCGACAGGGTCAACTGCTGATAAGGACGGACAACACCACAGTTATGTGGTACATCAACAAACAGGGAGGCACACATTCGTACCCTCTATGCCGGATGGCAATGGACCTCTGGAATGTGGCACTGAGCTTCATCATTCACTTACAAGCAATTTTTGTGCCAGGAAAAGAAAATATACTAGCAGACATCCTATGCAGAACTACCACGGATGCCCACGAATGGATGCTGCATCCGGACATCTTCAAAACCATTACAGGGAAATGGGGACTACCAGAAATAGACTTATTTGCATCCCCACACAATCACCAACTGAAAAAATTCTGCACAAGGATGTACCACCCACTTGCTTGGAAAGTGGACTCCCTATCTTTCAGTTGGAAAAACCTGACAGCATATGCATTCCCACCTCTTCCTTTGATGCACAAAGTGCTATTAAAGATCAAAGAAGACCGTCCAGGGATCATCCTGATAGCTCCAGACTGGCCAAGGCAACATTGGTACCCATTACTGAGGAGTATGTCTCGGGAACAAATATGGCCTCTGCCCCTAGTTCCCTTGCTGTTAACACAGAACAACTTCAAAACCCTGCATCCAAACCTGAAAACACCGCAGCTGGCTGCCTGGAACATTGCATAAGACCAAATAACCCAGATTTATCTCAAAGAGTTAAAGACATTATCTTGGAGGCTCGCAGACCCTCAACAAGAAAAAATTATTCAGCAAAATGGAAAAGATATCTCAGTTGGAGTACTGCAAAAGGAGAGAATGTGTCACTGGTAAACATAGCTAACATCCTGGAATACTTGGCAGAGCTCTTCCACAACGGCCTGTCCTATTCTTCCATTAAGATTCATGCATCAGCTATTTCAGCAGAATACAACTTGGATCCTCCAGTCTTCTCACATCCTCTGCTCAGGCAGTTTCTGAGAGGAATTAAAAATGTAAAACCACCTAGGAAGCCACCATTGCCAGCATGGGACTTGAACTTTGTGCTAGAAAGGTTGACACTCCCTCCTTTCGAACCAGCAGCAACAGCAGAATTACTATACTTATCATGGAAAACTGCTTTCCTGCTTGCAATCACTTCAGCAAGAAGGGTATCTGAGCTACAGGCATTAATGGCAGTACAGCCCTTCCTGATCTTCCATCAAGATAGAGTGTCCATGAGAACTAATCCTACTTTTATGCCAAAGGTGGTCTCCAGGGTATCTTTAAATCAAGCTATCCACCTACCTACATTCTTCCCCAACCCACAGAACAGGGGAGAAAGACTGTTGCATACCTTGGATGTACATAGGCAATTACGTTACTACCTGGACAGGACCAAGAGCAATAGAAAAACTGACCAGCTACTGGTAGCATATGCAACAGGAATGGAAGGAAAAGCAATTTCAAAACAGACAATCTCTAAGTGGATAGGAAATTGCATTAGATTTTGTTACTCCTACCATGGGAAGAAAACTCCAGAAAACATCAGGCCTCACTCTACAAGGGCTACAGCCACTACCACAGCTTTTCTACGAGGAGTGGCTACCAAAGACATTTTAGAGGCTGCTACTTGGAGCTCCGTGCATACATTTGCCAAGCATTATAATTTACCTTTATACTCCAGATCCCGAGCAGGTTTTGCCACTGCTGTTTTGCAAGGGATCTTAACTACACCATAATCTTATTTCTCCTCCTCCCCAGTTTGGCTATGGTATTCTACCCATTTGTAAGGACTGCAGATGCATCCTTGAAGGACATAGTACAGTTTTGTACCTACCATAAATGTAGATGTCCGATAGGCATGCATCTGCAGTCAGGATTACCCACCCTCCTTCCCTCTGTGGTACTCCTAGGGTATTTGCCCATCTTGTAGCTAGCTGGGGAATCTATTATGGTGTATTTGTTTGTATATATGTACATACATGCTTATTTTTTGTTTGCTCTCTACTATTTGGAACCATTTGCATTTATCCAAATTTAGCCTTCCTAGAAGGGCACCTGGCATCTGGGGCAAGAAACACTGAGGAAAATGGCGTCGGCTGATGCCTTTATACCCGAAGAACTGCAGCTATGACGTCGGGTGAAGTGCGACACCAGCCGAGGCCAGACCCAGACTTTGGAATCCGGCCGACCGAAGGGCTGCCTGACGACAGGACAACCCATTTGTAAGGACTGCAGATGCATGCCTATCGGACATCTACATTTATGGTAGGTACAAAACTGTACTTTCTGCTTATTAACATGTCTAATCGGAATGCCCAGTCTAGTTTCAATATGGAGTATTAGCATCTGTGTAATTAGTCTTTGTCTAGCTGGCAGACAGTTAATTGCCATAATTTGACAACAAAAGCTGGAGTGTGGGGATGGACTAGAGTTTTACATGCTAGTAGCATGTTGAAGATGGTATGGGAGCTTTTCCTTCTGTTTTGAAAACAGTCGTCGTATAAGTCCTACTGTTTAAAGTGATTGCTCTTACTCAGGAGGACTGATTGATAAGCAAGTTTATTTTGTAATAGTTTGAAAATTGGGAAGAGTTTGTTCAGAAAGGTAGTTATGGAGACTGTAAAGCTTGCTATGTCAGGCAGTTCTTGGCACCCCAGTTTTTTTTTAACATTACTCCCCAGTATTGAGACTTGTGATGGGATAACCCAGTGGCTGGGGAAAAACAAAAACTAGTATTTTTAGAGCTGCTGTCGAGTACCTGTCATGTGTAATGTATTAGATGATTTACAGATTGTACACTGGAGTGTACATGATCTCTGGGAAATGTTCAAATTAGCTACAGTAGTTACCTATATGTGGATGTTAAAGCCTCCTTTAACAGTGCTGCAGGAATGCACATAAATGACAACAAACATAATTAAATGTAGTTTAGGAAGGGTTTACAGAGGGATTCCTGCTAGTTAATTTGGAAACTGATGCAGAAGCACTGTATTTCTGATAGTAAGGGTCTCTGTGTTAGAGGAGGAGTTTGAAAGACTAATGATATGTAATCGGAGGGGTTACTGATGAGGCAGGAGTATAACTGTAATTAAAATATATGGTCTCCCTAAAACAGCACATGAAGTAGTATAGAAGAGATTAACAGAAGTATTTTTTTTCATCAATGTATTTTATGTGTAGGAGGAAATTAAAATATGATTACTGATCCCAGAGGTACAAGTGCAGGCCCAAGAAAACAGAAAATGTCATGATTAGGCAAATATTTGAAGAAAAATGCAATAATTGTCATGCTGGCTGACATAGTGGACCACTTGGGGAATGACTTGAGTTTATTTCTACTCTGCTTGGCACCTGACTGGGCTGTGAATTGATAGACTTTATTTTTCACATGAATGTGTGAATCTGGTAGACAGGGTCAAGACAGTGCCAGTGGTAATTTCTGGCCCTGCAAACCATGTTCTTTCAACGTTTTTCTAGAATATGTACATTGAATATAAAAAGTGTACACAGGCCTGGTTAAAATGATAGGTTTTTGTGGTATAAAAAATGAGACCATAATAAATAATTTCAAAACTTTTCCCACCTTTAATATGACCTATAACCTGTACAATTCATTTGAAAAACAAACAAATCTATTAGGGGAAAAATATAAAAGTAAAAAACGTACAATAAGCTGGTTGCACAAGTGTGCACACCCTTAAACTAATACTTTGTTGAAGCACCTTTTGATTCTTGACTTATTGGTTGTCACCACTGATGTCCTGCCAGGATACGAAATCTTTACCTTCCTTAGGTCATACGTCTGACACATGACTTCAGCTGATATGTGTTGGGGTATATAGATGTATGGACACTAAGGCAATCTCACCAGCAGCCCAAATGCAGGTCATGCATCCATTGGGTTGTTCGCTGTTTGGTCACCGTTACCTTTGCTTTGATCATTTATTCAGATAAGTGACCCATTGGGGAATCTTCATTTTTATTTTGATATTTTGAAAGTTGTAGGTGTCAGCTAGTAAGTAAGTGCGAGTGCAGAAGGCAGATGCTGTACAAGGACTTGCATATCAAGTGTCTTTTTTTTGCCTAGGACCAGAACACAATCACAAGTCTTGCTCAATCTGTCAATCATTCATTCCCAAATTCCTTAGATTGAGACTTTCTGCTCTCAATGCCTTTCTTGAGACCTAGCATCTTAAACGCTTTGCTCAGTCCAAGTTTGCTCACTCTGCATCCTCAGATGTCTGTCTGCCTGCCACCAAAAAAAAACTAAAGAAGCCACAAATGAATCCGAACTCAACATTTTGACTTTGATGTACCTGTTGAGGTTGCAGAACCCATGATATGTCAGACTGTTTCTCAGCTGCCTGCTACCAAGACCCAGTCAGAGGCCGGTATGGCTCCTAAGACCTTGTAGACTGCTAATACATCTGAGGAACTGCATCTCATCATATGTCCTTCCATATCACCATTGCAGTATTCTTCACCTTATGGATCTCCTGCCAAGGATAGCCCAACATCCAGCAACTATACCAAAGCCTTCAGCTCTTATCAGTGCCGTGTGTTACACTTTTGTTCCCCACATAAGACATAGGGTACAAAGGTGACTTATGGACACAAGTACTCAGAAGTTCTTTGCCGCCAGTCTGAAAGTCATTATTGAACATTGGTATGAATGCCCTTCTGCTGTGATGGTTACAAAGTAATTTTTTCAGATAAAGGCCCCACTGGGGTTTCTTCTCTTCCTTTTTCTTATTTGTTGTGTTCATGTCATCCAGAAAGGGAAAATGTAAGCGTGGGAGGCAGAGTCCCCCTAAAGCCCATCACAACCAGTGTCTTCTATGTTTAGGTGCTTTCCATGATCCTATTCAGTGTTCCAGCTGCCAGACGTTTGTGCCTAAGACCTTATGCAGTCACTTCTCCTCTTTGGCCATGTAGCTGGAGAAACAGCATCTTCAGTTGTTGGCTCAGGGTGCTGTGGTGGATTCCTCCTGTCCCGAAGGCTAGCCATCTGCCGAGAAAAAGCCAAAAAGTCTGGACTAATCTGGCTGCTGTCCATCCTCCCCAGACATCTATCTAAAGGCTGGTGAAAGCCCTGAAGACCAGCCAGTACGTGCTTCAGATTCCTCTGCCATGACCCTGTCATTGGCTAACATGAATCCTGCTTCTCACATGTTCTTGGAGGCTTTTCATATGTCTGTACCTGATGGTGATAGGAGCCTCGACTGATCATTTCTGAAGGACTGAGGAATATTCCTCAGATTTTAATAAGGGAGGAGATTCCTGCAACTGTTACAGTCACGTCAGGTTTCTGACCCTTGAGGGCATTTGAGCAGATGTTCTACTGAAAAAGAAACACAAGACAAAACATATTTCCCCTGTTATGAAGGATCCCCAACATGAATGGCAGGATTTCACTCAGGGTTTATTTAATTCTTTTATGGCCTTGAAGCTACCTCAGGGTCTCTCTGTTTCTGCTCACCCTGGATCTTCCATTCCAGTCAGTAGGAATAGGGAACTGGATTCCTCAGATGGGGATCTGGAGTCAGGGGGGAGAATCCCTTGCTTATTTTTCCTAAATCCCTTCCCCCTTGGACTACATTTCAGAGGAGAAGGATTCCTTAAATCCTGGCTCTCCTGTGGAAGAGCTCTCCTTTAGGGATACCATTACCTGCGCAAGGGACTATTTTAAGTGGGATTGTTCCCAGGTTTCTGATATTCAGAAAAGGTATTATGAGTTCCTGCAGATGGAGCTCCCAAACCATCTGCTGTTCCTTGTGTTCTGGCTGCCCTCTTAGATACCTTTTCTGCAGCTTCTGTAGCATCTGACTCTCAAGCTCCTTCACCAAAAAACTTGATGTATTCTATAAGGTGCTTGAGAAGTGCAAATTTCTTTATAAATGCCCTTCTGCTGACCCTTCTGCAGTGTCAGTCTCTTCTGACAAGCAATCCAAGTTGTTGCCGTCTACCAAGCTGATACCCTCTGACCTTCCTGCCTCTGGGGGGAAGTCTTTGGTCCCTTCCCTGCTGGGCTCCACTTCACAGGTTGCTCACCATTCAGTCAAATGCAGCTATAATGTAACTGATACCTCTTCCAGGGCTGCTGCCTTTGGTTCAGTTATGAGGTGTTGATTTTGGTTGTGTCTTCAGGCTTTGCCTGATTATATCTAGGCCAAACATTTGGATGCTCCTTTGCATAACAAAAATCTTTTTGGATCTCTTGCTGCTGACCTTTACATGTCCCTCCAGAACAAGGGCAAAGCCTTGCAAGAGCAGGACATATTTGTATTTCTGCTATTCTTAAGTTTCAAAGGAACTATCCTTCCAAGTCTGCCTTTGTTCATAGGCAATCTTGCCCTCCTCTTAAGGGTAACAAGGGTTCTAGGTGTGTTCCTCCTGCTAGGTCTGCTCAAACTCTTGCCTCCCAGAAGCCTTCTTTTCAGGACAGGCCTGGTTCTATTTGATGGTTTGCTTACCCCCTCCCCTGTGCCAGGTTCCCTTGTCCTTCTGCTTTTCCCTGTCTCTTCAAAACTGGCTATGAATCACCTCAGGCTCTTGGGGTTCTGTCCATTATCTGTCAGGTATATTTCATGTTTTGGATGTCCCTTTCCACATTTTCAGGCATTCTTCAACCTCCCCAGAAACAATGATGTTCTTCGTGTTTCACTGTTACAGTCATCACATTTGGGTTATCTGCTTGCAGTAGCCCCCAGTCGGTCTGATTATCAAAGTCTTGGGTCCTGTGTTGTTTGCTGTCTCATCTTCCATGACATCAGGTAGTCAGGAGTATAAACCATGCAGCCGACGCCATTACATCAGTCTTTCTTGCGGTGCGGTGGCCAAAACAGAAGCAGTTCGCAAGTGCCTGTTGGCAGACTCCTGAAATTTTCATTTTTCAGTTTCAGAACCGAAGTCTTCAACTAAAGCTAAGTACCCCATTGGGGAAACTTTTTCTTGCTCTAAACTGATGTCAGTAAAAGTCAATAATTGTATTTCTTGTGGAAAGCAAATACCTCATAAAGATTTTCGTTCGTACTGTATTCCTTGCCTGGGCCCTGACCACGACGTACCTCGCTGTTGGTTTTGTGCCTTATTTAAACCACGGACTATTCGTCGTTGGTACATTTTCGCTTCTAAATATTTTGGTACTCATTTCAATTATCCAGATATGTCTTTAGTAAGCCACCCGACTACCGACATTCAGAAAAAACGCAAAGATAAAGACAGAGACATGCCGCCTAGGTCCAACGCTGCCGACGATGCTTCTCCTAAGCTAGTCACCAGTTCACCGGTACTCATTGAGATGCTTTTGCAGCCCCTGATACCCACTACTTCAGATTCGCAGGACTCTACTGAGACCCATTCGGAGTATGCCTCAAGATGCTTCAACTGTGGAACATGCGGATGTCTCTACCTTGGATGGGTCCGGAGCCGCTGTACAGGCACCAGCTTCTGAGGGTGTATTCAGGCCTACTGACTTGCATATTAAACCAATGCCATCTTCTTCTTCTAGACTTAAAACTCGAACCATGCCTAGGAAACTGACGCCCAGACCACATGGTCAGGCCTCTATGCCTAAAAAACAAATGATAAGAATGGCTGAAGACCTTGTTACTTTAATCAGGGGAAGCCAAACTTCTCCCTCTAAGAGACCTAGGACTGAATTTGCTTATGATACTTCTGACCAGGATTCTGAAATTTCTATCTCCTCTG
The DNA here is from genome assembly GCF_019279795.1 of Protopterus annectens. Classification (NCBI taxonomy): domain Eukaryota; kingdom Metazoa; phylum Chordata; order Ceratodontiformes; family Protopteridae; genus Protopterus; species Protopterus annectens. Next base: position 1,748,542,211 of record NC_056725.1, read on the forward strand.
ATGACCGGGATTTAACCTTATCTACCTATGAGGATTCTGATGCAGATGACTCTGTTCCCTCTGCTTCTCCCCCTGAGGATTTTTCTTTTGGTGAAACCTTGCATTCTCTTAGGAACATTTTCACTGGGAAAGCCAGGATTACTCTGATTCTAAAAAGAGGCTTAGAGATTTCTTACTCCTTCCCCAACACAGGCCTTTAGCTATCCCTCCTGTGCTGGACATTGTTGACGATGCCTTTTCGGAAGCTAGCTTGGCCCCTGACTTTTTTCCTCCTGCTCCCAGAAAACCTGATAGATATTACAGGGTTCCTGATTCTCACAAGTTCCTTTTTAAAAATCCTACTGCGGATCCTGAGACCATTTCACAGGGAACCAAGGGCATTAAGGCTACTACTGCCAGAAATCCTACCCCCTCTGATAGAGATTCCAGGGCCCTGGATCAATGGGGTAAGAAGGTATAACCTCTGCAACCTTGGCCATCAGGGCCTTAAATTGCCAGTTTAATTTCATATGTTAAAGTATCAGCAGCATATTATTGAATTGCTTAAACAGAAAATGATGTTGATTCCTGATTGTGCTGAAAATAAGGATTTACAGGATTTAATGCATTCTGCTGAACAGGTTGGAAAACAAACTTTGCAATGTGGTTTTGATTCACTAGAGGCATCTTGCAGGGCTGCTGTCACCGGGTCTGCACTTAGAAGGCATGCTTGGCTGATCATGTTAAAACTAAATTGCTGGATGCTCCCTTAAATCAGGACCACCTGTTTGGTGACAAAGCAGAAGAAGTTCTTAAAAAGATGGAGGAAAAAGCTAAATCTATGCAAACTCTTATAGATTTCTTACAAGTGCAACCTCCTAGATTTAGTAGGCATTGGCCCTCAAAAAATTGGTCCTTTCCCACCTCTTCCAGGCCTTCTCAGTTCAAACCCAGAACCAGAAGAAAACACAGGCTTCAGTCCCAAGGTACGCACAGGACTAAGCAGTGGGGCTCTCCCACTTCCAAATCAAGGAGTAGTAAGACCCTCCCCCCATGGTAAGCTGTTTCAATTACTTAACTTTAAAACATCCAAGCACTTCTCAACTGACTGCTCCTTTAGGGGGGAAAGATTGCTCTGCAAGCAGAAAACTGGGAACTCATTACCCAGGTCAAATGGGTTTTAAATATAGTTTCCCAAGGATACAGATTTCACTTCCACACGTTACTAACCTCAAACGGTTGCCAGATCTACTCCCAAATCAGTGAGCAAATGCTCAAAGCAAGCACTCTCTCTTAAGGTTAAAGGCTATTCAGACTGTACCAGAAGAGGAAAAGGGACAAGGTTTCTACTCAAGACTTTTCCTGGTCCCCGGAAAAGGCAACTCATGGCATCCTATCCTGGACCTGTCTATCCTAAACACCTTTTTGGTGATTCCAAAATTCAGGATGCTACCTCTTTACCAGTTGCTTCCCATGATAGGCAAAGCTGCCTGGTTGCCAACACTGGATTTAAAGGAAGCCTACCTGCACATCCCAATCAGGGAATCTTGCAGAAAATACCTACGCTTCAAAACAGACTGCATGCACTATCAGTTCTCTGCACTGCCCTTTGGCTTATCTACTGAGCCCAGGGTATTCACAAAGTGCCTTGCTCCAGTCATTGCATTTTGCAGGCAAAGAAATATTCAAATATACCCATATCTGGACGATTGTCTAATTCAGGCAGAAAGCCAGGACATACTTCTGAATCATCTGGCATTTGTACAAAAGGTGTTAACTTGTCTGGGGTACACCATAAATGAAAAGAAATCACATCTGGTACCTTGTCAACAAATTATATGCCTGGGAGCAAGCTTGAACACAATTTCCCAGATGGCTTTCCTCACGCCAGAGAAACAAATTCATTTGACAACTTACTTCAAACTAGTGGCCACAACATCCCTGCTATCTACAAGGCAAATACTGCAAGCCTTGGGGTTCATGGCCTCGTGCATTCTGCTAATTCCATATGCAAGACTGCATATGAGGAAACTACAGTGGTATCTAAAATGTCTATGTTGTCAACATTCTCAGGATCTAGAAGCAATGATTCCTATCATACCTTGCCTACGGTTAGAATTCCTTTGGTGGGCAGAGGCCTGCCACCAAAACAAGTGACTACCATTCACTCTACCCCCTGCCACCCAAACCCTAACAACAGACACATCAGACTATGCATGGGGTGGCTCAACTGGCAGGGAAGTGCATTCAGGGCAAATGGAACTCAAGTCAAATGTACTTGCATATCAATCAAAAAGAAATGTTAGCTGTACAGAATGCTCTGACAGCCTTCAAGGACCACATTCTTCCAGGACAATTAATGGTAAAGACGGACAACACCACTGTTATGTGGTACATAAATAAGCAGGGGGTACCCATTCTTAACCCCTCTGCAGACTAGCCATGGCTCTGTGGAACACAGCCTTGAGCTACCAAGTGCATCTACAGGCTCAATTCCTGCCAGGAAAACTAAATACACTGGCAGACGAACAAAGCAGAAATCTCATGGACCCACATGAGTGGAAACTGGAACCAAAGATTTTCAACATGTTGATCAACAAATAGGGTATCCCAGCTATAGACCTGTTTGCCTCCCCCAGAACTAGCAATTGGACAAATTCTGCACAAGGACTCCCCACAAACAAGCTTGGAAAGTGGATGCTCTGTTCTTCAGCTGGAAAAATCAGTTTATGCCTTTTCTCCTCTGCCTCTCCTCTCCAAAGTACTACTAAAGATCAAACAGGACAAACCAAGGATGATACTGATTGCACCAGACTGGCCACGCCAACACTGGTACCCCCCTCTTGCGCAGGGCGTCATAGATGGCTCCATGGCCCCTACCTCAGACCCCTACCCTGCTGTCTCAGCAGGAGAGCCAGATTCTGCACCTCCAGCTTCAAACCCTGAACCTGGCAGCCTGGCTAATTACCTAATCTCTCCATTACCATCCCTCAGTAAACAAGTGTTGGATGTCATTTTGGAGCAAGGAGGCCTAGTACTAGAAAATCTTATGCAGAAAAATGGAAAAGATTCTGTGCCTGGAACCAAACTCAAGGGATGGCCACAGCAGCACCCAGTTTACCTCTGATTCTTCAGTACTTAACTGAGATGCTTCACAAGGGCCTTTCCTTTTCCTCCATCAAAATTCATGCTTCAGCCATTTCAGCTCATTACAACACAGAACCCACCCCTCTTTTCTCACCTATTGCTCAAGCAGTTCTTCAGAGGGGCCAAATACTTAAGACCACCCAGGAGAGCCCCAACTCCAGCCTGGGACCTCTTCCTCCTTTTGAGCCAGCTGCAACAGCAGAGTTAAAATTCCTTTCTTGGAAAACAGCTTTTCTTTTAGCAATCACTTCAGCAAGAAGGGTATCTGAATTACAGGCCCTTATGGCAGTGGAGCCTTTCATCATCATGCGGACAGGGTGTCCCTCAGGACCAATCCCTCTTTCATACCCAAGGTGTTATCCAGTGTGGCTCTTAATCAGGCCATTCATTTGCCAGCCTTCTTTTCTAATCCACAGAACAAGGGGGAACAGATACTGCATTCCTTAGATGTGCACAGACAACTTAGATTTTACTTGGACAGGACTAAACCTCAAAGGAATCTGAGCAACTGCTGGTGGCATTTGCTGCAGGGGCAGAGGGGAAGGCTATTTCAAAGCAAACCTTTTCTAAATGGATAGGCCATTGCATTCATTTCTGCTGTAAGCACCATGGAAAACCTATCCCGCAGGGGATTAGACCACATTCAGCAAGATCTGCATCTACCTCTACAGCCTTTCTCAGAGGTGTCCCTACCAGAGACATCCTAGAAGCTGCTACCTGGAGTTCTGTACATACTTTCACCAAGCATTACCATTTGCCAATTTTCTCTAAATCCAGAGCTGGCTTTGCCACTGCAGTCTTGCAGGGCCTTTTAGCTGGTCCTAATGCTATCTAAATTCCTCCTCCCATCCTTAGCTTTGGGAACCAAATGTGATGACTGCAACAGTGAAACACGAAGAACATAGTACAGTTGTGTACACTTACCATAAATGTAGATATCCGAGTGTATTCACTGTTGCAGCCCTGGTTACCCTCCCTCCAGCCCCCTGGCTTCTTTTGGCTATACCTCTATTCTCTTCTACTATACTTAAAAGCTTTTTGGTGTATTTGCTTTTTTGTTGGAGGTATGAGCTTGTATATTTATATTTAATTGCTTCCCATTAAGGGGGGCACCTGACATCTGGGGAAAGAAAAACTGATATGACGTCAGCTGCATGCTTTATACTCCTGACTACCTGACGTCATGGAAGATGAGACAGCAACTGACACAGGACTCAAGACTTTGATAATTAGGCAGACTGAGGGCTACTGCAAGCAGATAAACCAAATGTGATGACTACAACAGTGAATATACTCTAACATCTACATTTATGGTAAGTGTACACAACTGTACTTTCTCACTTCTCAGAGGATGTTCTTCATGTTTCACTGTTGCAGTCATTACATTTGGGCAATCTGCTGGCAGGTTGCCCTCAGTTGGCCTGATTAACAAAGTCTTGGGTCCTGCGTCAGTTGCTGTCCCTTCTTCCATGATGTCAGGTCGTCAGGGGTATAAAACATGCAGCCGACACCATTACATCAGTCTTTCTTGTCATGCGGTGCACGAAGCAGAAGCAGTTCGCAAGTGCCGGTCGGCCGACTCCTGACATTTTTGTTTTCGAGTTTCAGCTCCGAAGTCTTCAACTTAAAGCTAAGTGCCCCATTGGGGAAACTTTTCTTGCTCCTTACCGATGTCAGTAAAAGTTAATAATTGCATTACTTGTGGAAAGCAAATACCTCATAAAGATTTTCATTCGTACTGTATTCCTTGTCTAGGCCCTGACCATGATGCACCTTACTGTCGATTTTGTGCTTTATTTAATCAGTGCACTATCCGTCATCATTATATTTTTGCCTCTCATTATTTCGGTTCTTGGATGAATTATCCAGAAATGCCGTCGATTAGCCATCCGACTACAGGGATTCTGAAAAAACGCAAAGATAAAGACAGAGACAGGCCGTCAAGGTCCAAAACTGCCGCCAACGTTTCTCATAAGCCAGTCGCCAGTTCGCCGGTACTCAGTGAGGCGCTTTCGCAGCCCCTGATACCCGCTACTTCTGATTCGCAGGCCTCTACTGAGACCCATTCAGAGACCAGTATGCCGCAAGATACTTCATCTATGGAACCCGCGGATGTCTCTACCTTGAATGGGTCCAGAGCCGCTGTGCAGGCACCGGCTTCTGAGGGTGTATTCAGGCCTACAGACTTGCATATTAAAATAACACCTCCTTCATTACTAAAGCCTAAATCTCGATCCATGTCTAAAACATCGATGCTCAGGCCACATGCTCAGGACCCTATGCCTAAAAAACAAATAAAAATAGCTGAAGATCTAATAACTCTAATCAGGGGTAGTCAACCCCCCCAAGAGGCCTAGGGCTGAGCTTACATATGAATCTTCTGATCAGAATTCTGTTTCTTCTGACTCTTCTAATGATCTGGATTTGTCCATACCTACTTATGAGGATTCTGATGCAGAGGATTCCATTCCCTCTGCTTTCCCTCCTGAAGATTTTTCTTTTGGGGAAATTTTACATACTTTAAGGGAGCATTTCCACTGGGAAAGCCAGGAATTTTCTGATTGAAAAAAGAGGCTTAGGGATTTCCTTCTTCTACCTCAGCATAGGCCTTTGGGTATACCTCCTGTACTAGACATTGTTGTTGATGTGTTCTCGGAATCCAATTTGGCCCCTAATTCCCTGCCTCCGGCTCCTAGTAAACCTGACAGGTACTACAGGGTTCCTGAGTCCCACAGGTTCTTTTTCAAAAATCCTGTTGCAGATCCAGAAACCATTTCTCAGGGACCCAAGGGCATTAAGGCTTCTACTGCTAAAAATCCTACCCCTTCTGATAGAGACTCCAGGGCGCTGGATAGATGGGGTAAAAAGTTTATACTTCTGCAACCTTGGCAATCAGAGCTTTAAACTGCCAATTTTATATGTTAAAATATCAACAGCATATTATTGGACTGCTTAAACAGAAAATGATGTTGATTCCTGACTGTGTGGAAAATAAAGATTTACAGGATTTAATGCATTCTGCTGAACAAGTTAGAAAGCATACTTTGCAATGTGGTTTTGATTCTTTAGAGGCCTCCTGCAGGGCTGCCGTTACTGGGTCTATGCTTAGAAGGCATGCTTGGCTTAAGGAGCAATCTTTGCCTGATCATATTAAAGCTAAATTGTTGGATGCTCCTTTAAATCAAGACCGCCTGTTGGGCAATAAGGCTGAAGAAGTTCTAAAAAAGATGGAAGATAAAGCTAAATCTATGCAAACTGTGAAAGATTTCTTACAATGTGCAACCTCCAAGATTTAGTAGGCACTGGCCTACTAAGAATTGGTCCTTTCCAGTCCCTTCCAGATCCTCTCAAGCCAAACCCAGACACAGCAAAAACCCCAAGTTTCAGTCCCAGGGGACTCTCAGAACTAAGCAGTGGGGGCCTCCACTTCCAAATTTGGAAATAACAAAACACTCCCCATAGTAAACAGTCTCAGTGACTTCTTCTTAAAATTACCAAGCACTTATCTTTTATCCATCCCTTTGGGGGGAAAGATTGCTCTTCATGCAAAGAATTGGAAAATCATAACCCAGGACAAATAGGTTTTAAATATAGTGTCCCAGGGATACAGATTTCATTTCCACACGTTGCCAACACCAAACGGGTGGCCAGACCTGCCCAAGAAATCATTGGGCAGAGGCTCAAAAACAAGTACTTTCACTCTTAGGCATGGGGGCTATTCAAATGGTACCAGAAGAGGAAAAGGGGCAAGGTTACTATTCCAGGCTTTTTCTGGTACCCAGAAAAGACAAATCATGGCGTCCAATCCTCAACCTGTCTACTCTAAACACTTTTCTGGAGATTCTAAAGTTCAAGATGCTGACTCTTCACCATTTACTTCCTATGCTAGGCAAAGATGCCTGGTTGAAAAACTGTAGATTTAAAGGAAGCATACCAATCAGGGAATCTTGCATAAGATACCTACGCTTCAAAGCAGGCTACTTGGATTATCAGTTCTCTGCACTCCCCTTTGGCTTGTCTACTGTGCCCAGGGTATTCACAAAGTGCCTGGCTCCAGTTATTGCATTTTGCAGGCAAAGAAATATTCAAATATACCCATACATGGACGATTGTCTAATTCAGGCAGAAAACCAGGGTGTACTTCTAAATCATTTGGCATTTGTAGAAAGGGTTCTAACTTGTCTGGGGTACACCATAAACTAAAGGAAATCACAACTGGTACCCTGTCAAAAGATTACATTCCTGGGTGCAAGCTTATACAACTGCCCAGATGGCTTTCCTCACGCCAGAGAAGCAAATTCATTTGGTAACTTACTTCAAACAAGTGGCCACAAAAACCCTGCTATCTGCAAGACAAATACTGCAAGCCTTAGGGTTCATGGCCTCCTGCATTCTTTTAATTCCATATGCAAGACTGCATATGAGGAAACTACAGTGGTATCTAAAAAGTCTATGGAGTCAACATTGTGTCAGCTGGAAACAATGATTCCTACCATACTGTGCCTACACCTAGAGTTCCTTTGGTGGGCAGAAGCCTTACCCCCTGCCGCCCAAACCCTAACTACAGATGCATCAAATTATGCATGGGGGGCTCATCTGGCAGGGAAGTGCATTCAGGGCAAATGGAACCCAAATCAAATGCACCTACATATCAATCAAAAAGAAATGTTAGCTGTATAGAATGCTCTGACTGCCTTCAAGGACTACATTCTTCCAGGACAACTAATGGTAAAGATGGACAAGACCATGGTTATGTGGTACATAAACAAGCAGGGGATTACACATTCCTACCCCCTCTGCAGACTACCCATGGCATTGTGGAACACAGCCTTGAGCTACCAAGTGCATCTGCAAGCTCAATTCCTGCCAGGAAAATTGAATACACTGGCAGACGGACTAAGCAGAAACTTCATGGACCCACACGAGTGGAAACTGGAACCACGGATTTTCAACATGTTGACAAGCGATTGGGGGAGCCCAGACATAGATCAATTTGCCTCCCCCCAAAACTACCAGTTAGACAAGTTTTGCACAAGGACTCCCCACTAACAAGCCTGGAAGGTGGATGCTCTCGCCTTCAGCTGGAAAAACCTATCAGTCTACGCATTTCCCCCTCTGCCTCTGCTTTCCAAAGTTCTACTAAAAGTCAAACAGGACAAATCAAGGATGATTTTGATTGCTCCAGACTGGCCGCACCAACACTGGTACCCACTTCTGCGCAGTGTGTCGCAAATATCTCCATGGCACCTGCCTCAGACCCCTTCCCTGCTGTCTCAGCAGGAGAACCAAATTCTGCACCCTCAGCTTCCAACAGTGAACCTTGCAGCCTGGCTAATCACTTAAATTCAACCTTTTCATCCCTCAGCAAACCTGTGATGGATGTAATCTTGGAGGCAGGAGAAATCTTATGCTGACAAATGGAAAACATTCTGTGCCTGGAACCAATCTTTAGGAATGAGCACAGCAGCGCCCAATTTACCTCAGGTTTTGCAATACTTATCTGAGATGCTTCATAAGAACCTGTCTTTTTCCTCCATTAAAATCCACGCCTCAGCTATTTCAGCTCACTGTAACACAGAACCATCGCTCTTCTCTCATCCTCTGCTCAAGCAGTATCTCAGAGGGGCAAAAAAACTTGAGACCACCTAGGAGAGCTCCTACCCCTGCCTGGGACCTTAACTTTGTTTTGGAGAAACTCACTCTACCTCCTTTTGAGCCAGCTGCTACTGCAGATTTAAAATTTCTTTCTTGGAAAACAGCCTTCCTTTTAGCAATCACTTCAGCTAGAAGGATCTCTGAATTACAGACCCTTATGGCAGTGGAGCCTTTCATCATGTTTCATGCGGACAGGGCATCTCTCAGGACCAATCCATCCTTCATGCCCAAGGTGGTTTCCAGTGTGACTCTTAATCAGTCCATTCATTTGCCAACCTTCTTCCCCAATCCACAGAACAAAGGGGAATGGATTCTGCATTCCTTGGATGTGCACAGACAACTAAGATTCTACTTGGACAAGACTAAATCTGGAAGAAAATCTGAACAATTGCTGGCAGCATTTGCTGCAGGGGCAGAGGGGAAGGCTATTTCAAAACAAACCATTTCTAAATGGATAAGCCCATTGCATTAATTTCTGCTATAAGCACCATGGAAAACCTATCCCTCAGGGGATCAGATCTCACTCCACCAGGGCTGCATCTACTTCTGCAGCCTTTCTCAGAGGTGTTCCTACCAGGGATATCGTAGAAGCTGCTACCTGGAGTTCTGTACAAACTTTCATCAAGCACTATCATTTACCAATTTTCTCTAAATCCAGAGCTGGCTTTGCCACTGCTGTCTTGCAGGGCCTTATAACTGGTCCTAATGCTGTATAAACTCCTCCTCCCAACCATAGCTTTGGGAATCTACTCAAATGTAATGATTGCAACAGTGAAACACGAAGTACATAGTACAGTTGTGTACACTTATCATAAATGTAGATGTTCGAGTGTATTCACTGTTGCAGTCCTAGTTACCCTCCCTCCAGCCCCCTAGTTTTTTCTGACTATACCTCTCCTTTCCTTTACTATGCTTAAAAGCCTTTTTGGTATATTTGCTTTTGGTTGGAGGTATACCTTTGTGTTTTTGTGTTTTTATTTGCTCCCCATTACCTGACATCTGGGGCAAGCAAAACTGATGTAATGGCATCGGCTGCATGTTTTATACCCCCTGACGACCTGACGTCATGGAAGAAGCAACCGAAGCAGGACCCAAGACTTTGTTAATCAGGCCGACTGAGGGCAACCTGCCAGCAGATTAAACAAATGTAATGATTGCAACACTGAATACACTCAAACAGCTACATTTATGGTAAGTGTACACAACTGTACATTCTTCACTCTCTCTTGGATGAGGGCACTGTTCAAGCCATATCATCTGCCCAGGTAAGGAAGACATTTTATTCCAGAATGTTTGTTTTTGATCCCACAAAAGGAGGGTACATGAAGACCAATTCTGGATCTTTCTAGCAGGACTCTCCCAAAGTCTTACTAGTGACTCCCTTTTGACCCCCCCTCCTTCTTACTTGGCCAGGGGCAGTCATCATAAGTTACCTCACTGGGTAAATCTTGTCACACAAGACAAGGGGTTTCTTACCTATTCTCACTTATCCAATCTTGAAGTGACACAGTGAATGATAGGGTTTCAATCCCTTTAAGGCACCTCTTTTCTGAGTATGTGCTTCAGCTTCTGCAGGAGGCCAGGAAACCCACTACCAGAACATCATACATGTCCAAATGGAAAAAGATTTTCTGTCTGGTGCTCTTTTGCTATCAGGATCACTGTTATTTATGTGATGTGCTCCATGCTGGGTTAGCATATTCTTCTGTTAAAGGTCACCTGTCAGCAATTTCTGCTTTATCTACCCTTGAATCTTCATCTGGCCTCTAAGTTTGAGGTAGAGCAATTCCTTGAAGGCATCCTTCATATCAGGCCTCCCAAGAAGCCTATTCTGCCTTTTTGTGTCCTCAGTTTTGTACTTGAAAAAATGACCCAGGCTCCTTTTGAGCCTGCTTTTTCAGCTTCCTTACAACATTGCACTTGGACGACTGTTCTTCTTTGAGTTCTTATTTCAGCCAAGAGAGTATCTGAACTCCAGGCTCTCGTGTTGTTTCATCCTTTTTTAGTTTTTCATAGGGACAGGTATCTCTTCATACTAATCCTTCTTTCATGCCAGAGGTGGTCAATGAGTTGTTCTTAATTTATTCAGCTTCCTTTCTTTTTCCTTCTCCGCAGTCTGTCAGAAGGTTATTCACACCTTGGATTTACATAGACAGCTCAGGTAGTATTTAGATGAAATTAAAGTTATTCACAAATCTAGGCAGCTTTTTGTTTCTTTTCATCCTAGAAGTTTTGGTTTGGCTGTTTTTAAGGAAATCATCTCCTCCTGGATTTCTAAGGCCATTCTCTTTTGTTGTTCTTTTCATGGCGAATACTACCCATAGAACGTGCTTTTTGTTGTATAGGCTAATAATTGTAAATCCATTCATCGAATACTCGTATTTGGCCATCTTCAGTACAGGATATCAAACCTGCCCATTCCCCACTGTAGTGTGGTCTCAGAGTTGGTATATATATTAGTGGGGGGGGGGGGGCACAGCCCCCCACATAATGAATTTCCAGTGTTACTCTAATCATCGTGTTGTGCTGTTTCCTTGTAGATGGGCAACTATGAGTATTCGATGAATGGATTTACAACAGTGAAGCCTATACAATAAAAAGTACATTAGATGGTTAGCATTCGCTTAAAAGCGATTCAATGGATATTGTCTTTGACGATTAACCCTAGACCTCAGTAAATGTCCTTCTCTTCACTGTTGCAGTATTTGCTCCTTCCCTTCTTCCCCCTCTGTTCTGTCTTTTGTCCTGTGTTGTGTTTCTATGCTGGCTGAAGGTCCCACTCTCCCTTTTCCTTTTTTATTTTCCTTATGGATGCATATGTTCCTCCTTGTCCCCATGGGTGTTGTGTTCCTACAGGGGCTTTTTCAGTTCTGAGTGCTTGTATCTGTATGTCACCTTTATGCTGTACTTCGTGCATGGCAAGCGTGCGCATGATGTACGGCCCTTATAACAGTTGAAGTATTTGATATACTGGTCGGACATTGGACTGTACTTGACAGGAGACCCTAAGGTGAAGGCAAGAGTACCTTGGCTGTCTAATGGGAGTCAGACAGGGTTCCAAACCTCCATGCCTCATCCCTGCAGATGTCACACCTAAAAAAAAAAAAAAAGGTCTAGGCATGCGGCCTGTCCCACAGCAGCTATGGAAAAGGAGTGAATAGACTTCTCACAGGGAATGTTCAAAACAAGCACATTTTTTTTTTAAGCCTCCTTCCTTTGGTCTCCAAAACCTTGGGCTACTCCTCAAAACCTACCCTGGTTTCTTCTTCTGGTGAGGAACAGAACTAGGACTCCGAAAATTCTCTGTACTATTCCTGTCAGCTGCATTCTCCAGGGAAATCTCTTCCAATGGTGAGGACTTCCTCTCACCAGATTTCCCCATTGAGGAAACTTCCTTTGGGGTGATTATACAGAACATGATGAAATACTTTGAATGTCAATCCATGCAGATACATGATGTTCACAAAAAGTAGTACACCCTTTGGAGATGGGCACTCCTGCTCCTTCTCCAGTCCCTCCTGTCCTTGAGGCTTTGCAGGACAGCTTTCAGTCCACCTTTTCTGTCCCTGATTCTCAACCACCAGCTCCTGAGAAACCAGGCAGGTTTTACAAGGTGCCTGATGAATAAGAACCCAGTGATAGACTTCTCTGCAGTATCTCTCTCTTCTGATAGCCCTCTAAACTTCTTTCCAGTGCAAATGCCCTCTTACTGACAAAGATAGTATGGCTGTGGATATATTGGGAAAGAAAGTTTACACCTTCAGTACCCTTGCCTGTAGGGCAATTAATTACCAGACTGATGACTAAGTACAAACCACAATAAAATAAAAAAAAAATATTATAGAACAACAAACCAGTGACTACCAAATCTTTTATTGCTCTTGCTTCTGACATCTCGGCCATAAGTCTTCAAGGAATGATGACAAAGTACCTGATCTCTGTCCTGCATTTCTTAAACAAAGATATATTGGGCCCTCTTACAGCAGAGTCGAAGCATCAAATGCAGAGCTTAATATCGCAGGGCACTCAAATTGCTAGTCATAGCATTAAGTGCAGCTACAATGCTGTGGCTGCTTCTCCCAGGGTAGCTGCCAGTGTATCTGCCATTATTAGATTTGCATGGCTTCACAGTCAGCCTAGCCCTGAGGATTTCAAATCTAAAATTCTAGACATGCCCTTAGACAAAGACTTACTGTTTGGCCCTCAGACAGCTAGCTTGTTAAAGACTTTCCAATACCAAGGTAAGGCCAAGGAAGACTGCAGATAGAGCCTGCTGTTCTCAGTTCTAGGTACCATAGGAACTACCTGTCTAAATCTAACTCCTTCATTATTAGGGATCCCTAGGACAGTTCAGAAACAAAACAAAGGAAAATCCCTGGGAAAAGGTACTCTGAAAAACTTCATAGGGAACCTCCAGTGTGGAGGCCTCCTTTCAGAGTTAAAAACCTGTGGCTACCTTTCCAGCACCCCTCCCCCTGCCCTTAGTCCCATTACCTCTCTTTCCCAAAGACATTTGCTGTCCCCTACACAAGTGGGAGGCTATTACCAGAGATAAGTGGGTCCTCGCCATCATCAGAGATTGCTATGCGATGTCTTGGAAAAATACTCCCCCCCTCTGAAATGTATGCCATGTCCTCCTGAAAACCAAATATCCCTTCTGGGATCATTTATTCAAGACCTCTTGATTCAAGGTACCATCAAGCAAGCCCCAAAGGACTTCATGGAAAAAAGAGTTTTACTCCAGGATTTTTCTAGTCCCAAGGAAAGAAGGGCAGTGGAGATCCATCCTAGACATGTCTCCTAAACACTTATTTGAAGGTACTATCTTTCAAAAATGCTCTCTCTTCTCACTGTTTTACCTTTCATCCTCCCACAGGCTTTCTTACTGTCACTAGATCTGAAGGATGGCTACTCACTTATATCCATTTATTCTTCTTGCAGGAGATTCCTCAGGTTTTTCTCTGGCTCCTCACTTTTTCAATTTACTGCTCTGCCGTTTGGTCTTTCCACAACACCAAGAGTGTTCACAAAGTGTCAAGCTCCAGCTGTAGCTTTCTGTCATACTCAGGGAATTCATATTTTTCCCCTACTTGGACGACCTACTCATTCAGGCGCTCTCTCAAGAAATTCTTCATCTGCATTTCACTCTCCATCTTTTGACAGGGCAGGGTTTTACTACAAACTACAAAAAAATCCCACTTGGTCCCTACACAGGATCTGTTTTTTGTAGGCTGCAGACTGGACAATCAGAAAATGCTTGCTTTCCTTCCCATTGAGAAAGTTCACAGTCTGTTCAGCTATTTCCAAAACATGTCCTCCATAACCCATTACTCAGCAAGGGAGATGATAAGAACTTTGGGATTCATGGCAGCCACCATCCCTATGCTTCCTCTGGCTAGATGTCATATGAGAATAATTCTGTGGTACCTAAAATCTGTGTGGTCCCTGCACTGCCACCCCTTGGGCATCTTGATTCCCCTCCTCCCTCATCTCAAAAAGGAGTTACTTTGGTGGCGGGGATGGGTCACTCTCAACCCAGGACTGCCATTCACACCCTCACCTCCTCTTCAGCATGTTCACACAGACACCTCAGGCCAGGCTTGGAAGCCATGGATAGGATCACTCTGAGTGCTGTGGAAATGGCCACCTCAGTTCCTGAAGGAACATATCAATTTGAAGGAAATGAGGGCTCTTCTGCAGGCTTCTCAAACATTTGTCCACCTTTGGAAGCCCAGGGCTCTACTAGTATACACAGACAACACCATAATCATGTGGTGCATAAAGAGACTGGGAGGCACAACATCTTTCCAACTGTGCAGATTAGCTCTGGGGGCATGGAATTTGGCAACCCAAATGAACATCATGCTCATAGCCAAATACATCCGCTCTCATGACAATGTATTAATAGACTCCCTAAGCTACTGCCTGGAAGACCCCCATGAATGGGCTTTGTACAGAGAGGGTTTCCAGATCATCATCTCCCATCAGTTGGGCACTCCTCAGGCAGACCTCTTTGCATCAGCTCTCCCAGTCCTGCACTATGGACCCTTGTCCCAAGGCATGGAAGACAGATGCCTTTTCCTTCCAGTATACAGGGAAGTTCCTCTTTGCTTTTCCTTCTGTGCCTCCTCTTCTAAAAATCCTTTTGAGTGTACAAAAGGAAGCACCCAAGCTCCTTTTACTGGCACCATTTTGGCCATGGAAGCATTGGTTTCCCCTGCTATTTCACATGACAAAGGGAAATTACAGGAAAATTCCTCTTCAACCAGATCTGGTAACTCCACAAAGAAGATTGCTGCTGCAGCCAAATCTTCTCCTTCTCAACCTGACCCTATAAATGGTAGGATTTTAATTCCTCAAAGATGCATCTTCTCTGAACAGGTAGTTCTAGTCCTGCAAGAGGCTAGAAGGCCCACTAATAAAAAGTATTACACTGCTTAAATGGAAAAGGTTTTCCTATTGGTGCCAGAAACATAGTCAGGATCCACTTTTATCACAAGTTCCTGCTGTACTGCAATATTTCTGTAGACTTCTTTATTCGGTTTTAGCATATTTTCTGTAAAAGTTCACCTGTCAGCTGTCAATGCCTGCCTCCATCTTAGCCCTCCACTTATGTCTAGGGCAGATTTCAGTCTTTTTGTCATGGAATCCTACATATTAATCCACCTCTCCCCTTTGGGATCTTAATTTTGTTATAGAAAATCTTACACTGCCTCCTTTTGAAGCAGTATATTCCACTCTCTAAAATTTCTCTACTTGGAAAACCATCCTCCTCATGGCTGTCACCTCTGCTAGGAGATCGTGAATTACAAGCAGTCATGGCCATTACTTCTTTTCTTATTTTTCATAAGGACAGGGTGACTCTCAAGGCTAATCCATCCTTCATACGTAAGATAGTGAATAAAGTTGTGCTTTAATCAGGCTATTCATCTTCCCATTTTCTTTCCCAATCTGCAAAGCAGGGGGAAAAGGATATTACATTCTATTGATGTTCACAGGCAACTCGGATTGTATCTAGATAAAACTAAATCCTTCATTAACCCTGAAAAGCTGTTTGTGTCATTTATAAGCCCAAAGCAGTGTCAGCCAGTCTCCTAATAAACTATTGTGACTTGGATTTCTAAGGCCATCTCTTTCTCCTACTTCACACGGTGGTAACACCTTGCATTCCTGCCCCAAAGTACATTCTGTAAAATATTATCACTGTAAAATATTATTAGCAGAGAGCTAGGCTGACAGACAGACACCATACTACTGTATACGTTAATATTTATTTGTTAGTACAAATTCTTGCCAAACAGTTAATACTGTCAAAGTTATTTCAATTCTATTATAACACAGCTAGACATATATAACTATAGACCGATGAACACCCAGTCCAAAAACGTCACTAAAGAGTGAAACATACTGTCCAGTTTATATACTCTTTTCAACTGATGTTATTTTTAATGTCCTTGTGACTTGTTCTTCTGGTTTCTGTCTGTGTTATGAAACACTCCATGGTTATTTCTAGCCTGTACAGTTCCTATTGAAATGACAAATGTGTCCTTTTTTGGTTATTTTCTTCCTTACTGTATCTGAAGACTTCACAAAAAGTCTCTCCACGTCATCTTGTCACTTGAAGTGTCTGTATTTTATTTCATTTATTTCTGCATCTGAAAGTTCACAGAAAGTCAACTTCCTTTTTTCTATAACAGGATGCCTTTACAGTAAGCCCACAGCTATATGTTATTAATATCTAAGCTGAAAATTTACAAGAAATTAACTGTTATTGCAAAGCAAGCCATATTTACTTTTACTGCACACAGTATCATTTTGGGGAAAACATTTTAATTTATACAATCTCTACCAATTCCCCCTTTTTAATTAAAACCAAGAAAATTGTAAGACGACTTACAACACAATACAATCTTCAGTACTTTGAATCCCTTGGTCCATTGCAACATACGGATCCCTTGCATTTAATGCTATCTCTTCAAAGGGCGTTACTTTACCAACGGCTGTTACTTGATTAATACTTTTATTAACACAAATCTTATAATGACGATGAGCAATTAATGCGGAAATTATAGCATCCCACCATAGACACACAGCCATTAGTACTTACTCTATTATTTTTAACTGCTTTCATGCTTGCGTAAGCAAGTTTTCAGCCTTGCAGTTGCACAGAAGCATTTATTTCAAAATCTTGTCAAGTTAACCCTTGCTTTACAAGGCAAAACCTTGTATTAGAAGCAAGCATATTTCTTTTGCATTGCATAATTTCATTTAATTTCATTATTGCTTTGGGAAAAGAATATTTTAAAAAACAATTTACAGGAAAATGTGATCCTCTGTACTTAATGGCCTTTCTTCATTGTTAACAGTTACTTGTTTGACAGTTTTATAACACATCTCCTCTGTTATATCTGATATAGCTCCATAAGTTGCATTTGCTATCAGCTTTGTAACTTTCCATATTGCCTTAGTGGCATCATACCAGTGAAAAAATTCAGCTCCTGAAATAACACAATTTTCTATGTCCAGCTGTTTTAAAATCTTTCCCTATTTTTTTTATCATGAACCTCCCTCTTTTTCTGGTGATTTTTACATGTTCTCTGGTAATGTGCGAGTACTTCTCATTTTTGGAACTGCATACTCTATGTAACAGAATTTCTCTTCTTTCATCGCTTCCTTAAAACACGATGTTATGTGATCCTATCTCGCCTACATTCTGTACTGATGGGCTCAGAGCCGATCCCTCGGCTCCGACTCGGCACGCTTATGCTATAGAGCGAGGCCTCTTATTGGCTGAGCTATCTTTTATCCCAGGATGCACCACCACTAATCCCCCAGATCTCGTTTGCAGCTTACAAGCTTAGACGTGGTCTCAACTTGGCTGGGCTAAGTACTATTTATTTAGGCTTTTTCCTGTCAGAAATTTGCTTGCTTTAAAGCCAAAAGCTGTTTTAACAGCTATTGTTGTCCTACGAGTGTATTGATCAGTTTTGTTGAGAAATTGTGTTTTTTCGTCAGGGAAGGTTTCCGTTTAGTTAGAGGGCCTTCCCTGTTGCTTCTATTACTGTTTCTTGTGGGTCAAGTGCCCGCTTAAGTTAGAGGGTCTTGACTCTCTGTTTCTGTGTGGTTTGTTCAACTGTATTGTGTAAAAAAAAACTTTTTCTATTGTTGTTCTTAAACTGTTTAGTTTTGTTGTATTTCTTTATACAGGTACTGTTTTCAAATTAGTTATGTCCAAAGAGCATAGACCCTCCGGGTTTAAAAAGTGCAGGTGTGGTTATAAAATGTCCATAATGGACCACTCCTCGTCGTCTAAAGCTTGGTAAGCACCTACAAGAATCTTGTAGCGTGTGTCACGCTTCTCATCAAGGGTCCTCCAGGAGAGGAAAACAAATGAAGGTTAATTAAGCCATCCTTCGAGGAGGCTTTATCTTCCTCTCCTTCTCCTTCAAAAGAAGAAAGCGGTCTCCGCGCCCGCTCACCAGTCAGTCGGAACCGACTGCTAAAAATCTAAGCAGACTTCTCCATCGGCTCCACGGACTTCGGAGCCGAGGGCGGAACGGTCTGCCTCGATGCCTCCAGTCTCGACCCTCTGGTTTCGGAGACGAGGACTGGAGGCTCCACTGATATTGGAGCCGATGAAGGTTGCCGGCTCAGACTCTTCCCCTGAGCCGAAGTCCTTGTCGGCACCGAGGGAAATTGCCTTGAGATCTCCTTCGAGCCGATAGTGGTAGAATCCATTCGAGCCGGTCCCCTAGTCCTTTGGAGCCGATGGAGAATCGGTTCGGACCCGATCGGTATCCTCCAGATCATCCAAGATGTCTGATTCGACATCGACAGGGTGCTCCTAAGACTCTTCCAGTCTCCGTGTTCCAGCTAGTTTCGGCTCCAGCCCATTTGGCTAGCCGATGGTCCACCTCCCTACTATGGTTCCTCCTCCAACAGCCTCGCACTTGGAGCCGGTACTGGGGAACCGGTGGAGGTTTTAGGGTCGGGCCCGACCCTTACTCCAACTCCGGCTCTTGGGTCGGAGTTCGGATTCTTCCATTGACCCCGGGGTGCTTGATTGTTGTTTTCGGTCCCAAGTCTCCCTCTTGGGGAGTGCCGTCTACTGTCGTGGCCATGGAGGTGGGACCCTCCCAGGATTCTGGTGGTCCCGCCTTCAGGGCTATGAGGAGTGCATTAGCCAAATCATCTTTGGCTACCTCCACGGTCTCCCCAGCTCCTTCCCTGCATACCGAGACTGGGTCTTTGACAGTCCCCCTGTCTTTAGACAGTGGAGCCCCGGGGCCTGAGGTTACACCCACTGGGGTTTCCACCCCTCCTGGAGGTCCTTCTGAAGCGTCTTCGGAAGAACCCCCCAGGAAAAGATCGTGCAAGAGGAAGCACGTTGACTCCCCTGATGAGTCTCTTACATCAGACACTGATCTCGATGATGCAGAAGGGTCCCCTAAGTCGTCCTCGGATGATGTCTCCTTTGCAGACATCCTGGAAGCCCTTAAACAACGAGGCGGCTGGCAGTCCAAACCCCCTTCTGCTGATGAGTCGGTGTTCCTTAAGGCCTTCGGCTCAGCCCTCTGCCTCCTGGGTGTCTCCGCCCTTTAGATTTGATCTGTCGAAAGGCGTGGGAACACCCAGACTCTGTGGATCCAGTGCCTGCTCGTCCGAATAAGTTCCTCTCGACACCCCCTGAAAAAGAGTTTCTAACCAAAGGTGTGGCTGTAGATGCTTTGGTGGTGGCATCTGCTACCCAGCAAGATGTAGCAGAGGCTTCGACGTCCGTCCATCCTCCTAATAAGGAGTCTAGGAGCATGGATCGGTACGGAAAGCGCACCCTAAGTTCAGCGGCCTTTACATTAAGATCCTTGAACTACCTTACACACTTCACTAGATTTCAGAGGGATCTGATTAAAGAACTTTCCGATACCCTCTTGGGTAACCTGCCTGAGGAGCTGGCCCAGACGGTTGGCTCTCAGCTGGCTACATTGTCGCCCATTCCATGAGGCTCATTTCTTATGCGAATAGAGCAGTACAGGCATTGCTCTACGGAGACAAGCCTGGCTCCGCCTGTGTCATTTCGGAGGCCTTTAAGTCTTCCTTTGCCGACGCATGGGTCCTCCCTGTTTGGACCCAAGGTAAAGGACACACTGACCTGCTGAACAGGAGGGTAAGACTCTGACTGCCGGGGCATGATTTTCCACTCCCTTCGGCCTTATCCCAAGGCTAAAAGAGGAGGGAAAATGTGGTTCCGATCTCAGAAGCCTTACCCATCTCAGCAGGATGACCCCCTTCCAGAGGCAGGGAGGGGGAAATTCTTCAGGAAGACGCCGTCCCAGAGGCGGCAGAGGCCCTCGCAACACTGGAGACCGCAATTCCTTTCGTGGCTCTTCAGCCTTTCACAGTCCCTGAGGGATTGCCCGACTGTGCAGCTCCGGAGCCAGTCGGGGTTTGAAGCACCTAAAAGCCTGGGAGGGTATCACTCAGGACCGATGGGTGCGAGGTTACACCATCCCTTCTCTCACTCCCCACCTCAGTCCTAGAAAATCCCGGACCCGCCACCCAGTCAACGGGATACTGCAGCCTCAGAAGTTTCAAAGCTGCTGCAAAAAGGAGTCATCCAACCGGTCCCCGCAGACCAGATCGGATTAGGGACTTACTCAAGATTCTTTTGGTGCCAAAAGACCGGGGACTTGAGGCCCATTTTGGACCTCAGCATTCTAAACCGTTCAGTCAGAAAGTCCAAGTTCCGAATGGTCACCCTACAAACCATTCTACCATTGCTGGAGAAAGGTGTTTGGATGTGCTCCATAGATCTCAAGGACGCTTATTACCATATTATGGTACATCAAGCGTCCAGGAGACATCTGCGCTCAGCCTAGGAGGCAGTCATTTTCAGTTCCGCGCTGCCCTTTGGTCTCACCACAGCCCCCAGGGTGTTCACCAAGTGTTTGGCAGTCGTGACTGCTCACCTGAGAAGTCTAGGATTCCAGGTGTTTCTGTATCTAGACGACTGGCTCCTAACTGCCACCTCCAAGCATCTACTACTGCGGAGCCTACAAGCCACTATATCACTGGGCAGAATCACCTTCAATTGGCCAAAGTCTGTGTTGCTGCCATCTCAACGAATAAGATTCATAGGGGTAGAGATAGACTCAAACCTAATGGTCTATCTACCTACAGACAGAATAGAAACCATACAGACTCAAGTTCGAGCCTTACTTCCCAGGTCCAAAGCCCCAGCCAGAATGGTCCTGCAGCTATTGGGATCCATGTCCGCCACGGTTCTTCTAGTCCCCTTGGCAAGGTTGCACATGAGAATTCTCCAGTGGCTTCTTTCAGCTCAGTGGTCCTTTCAGGAACTCCCTCTCAGTCACCTCATATGGATCACGGAAACATGCAAACGGGACCTTCGCTGGTGGCTAGTGCCCTCCAATTTGGATCAGGGACCCTTTGTTCCACCTCCTCCTGCGGCCACTTTGACCACGGACGCCTCCCAGATGAGACCCTACTTCATATCAACATCCTAGAAATGAGGGCAGTACTTCTGTCCCTTCCAGCCCTTCACCATTATCTCCCTCATCACTCAGACAACGCCAGTTGTCTGGTACCTGAACAAACACAGAGAAGCCATGAGAGTTCGAATGGGCAGTCTCCACCTAGTGGCTACTCATATCCCGGCAAGTCCAATGTGATAGCCGACAGACTGAGCAGAACCATTCTCCTCACGAATGGTCTCTGAACATAACAGTTGCAAGTCAGATTTTCAGAAATGGGGAGTTCCCTCTTGACTCCACTAAATGCGTGCAAAGAATTCTTCTCTAAGAAGAGCCCCATGGACGCACTAGTCCGGCCCTGGCCCACCGGCTTGCTTTATGCCTTCCTCCAGTTCCTCTCCTTCCCAGGGTGATCCAAAAGGCATCTCTTGGGGAGCAAAATGATCTTAGTTGCTCCTTACTGGCCTCGTCAAGTATGGTTTGAAATATGTTCTGGAAGGTCCATGGTTCCTGGATCAGATCCCAGACCTTTTGGTTCATCAGTCGGGACTATTCCACCAGTCCCTGCACACCTTAAAATTGACTCCTCTTCCGACTATAGTCAGGAGTCATACATTGGATCCAGAGGTTGTACACATATTATCTTCAGCCCATAAGTCTGCTACAAAGAAACTGTATTCTAGCAAATGGAAAAGATTTGCTATTTGGGCTCAACTCCGCCTGGACCCCATTTCTATTCCCGTGGCAGAAGTACTAAAATTTTTAACTTCTCTTTTTAATCAAGGCTCTTCAGTCTCTACCATCAATGTCCAATTGGCAGCGATTTCCAATTTTCACGAATCCATAAACCCACCTTTAATGAGCAACAGATTGTGTAAGACCTTCTTGAAAGGTGCTGCTCTGTTAAGACCTCCGATTTCTCATCCTGCACCTCCATGGGATCTCGATGTGGTGTTACTTTAACTTCCTCCCCTTTGAACCGGCTACATGTGATCTAAAGTTTCTATCATGGAAGACTGCTTTTCTGGTGGCGATTACTTCTGCCAGAAGAGTTTCAGAGCTTCAAGCTTTGTCAGTAAACCCCCGGGTTTTTCACAAAGACACAGTATCCCTCAGGCCAAATCCTTCCTTTGTCCCTAAAGTTTGTTCCAGTTTCTGCTTGCAACAATCGTTAGAACTTCCAGTCTTTTTTCCAAAATATTCTAACAAAGCGGAATTCATATTCCACACACTAGATGTCCACAGGCAGTTATGCTTTTATTTAGACAGGACCAAACAAACAAGGAAAACAGATCAGTTGTTTGTATCCTTTGCAGACAATAAATTGGGCAAAGCTGTCACAAAGGTCACTATTGCCAAATGGATCAGGGACTGTATTACTCAAGCTTATTCCTATTCTAACAGAGCTTACCACCTCTGTCAAAGCTCATTCTACAAGGGCTATGGCTACTTCGATAGCATTTCATTCTAAGCTTGCCATTAGTGACATTTGTGCTGCAGCTACATGGTCTTCCCCACACACTTTCATTTCCCACTACAAATTGGATGTGGCATCTAGAGGACGAGCTTCATTCCACAGTGCTCAGGAGTGTTTTCCAATGAGCCACCCAGGATTTAGGTGCTAGGGACGCTGTCCCATCAGTACAGAATGCAGATAGGATCACATAACATCTTTTAGTTATGTACTTACCATAACTTTAGATGTTTGGGATCCATCTCGCATTCCTAATAACCCACCCTCCTTCCCCTTCCTTGGAGATCAGAGGATATCAGAAGGTCCGATCCTGTTGTTTCATCTTGAAACATCTAACAATGTTATATAAACAAGTTGTGCATGTGTGCATGAATGCGGACAAACAAGATCTGGGGGATTAGTGGTGGTGCATCCTGGGATAAAAGATAGCTCAGCCAATAAGAGGCCTATCTATAGCATGAGTCGGAGCCGAGGGATCGGCTCCGAGCCCATCAGTACAGAATGTAGGCGAGATGGATCCCAAACATCTAAAGTTATGGTAAGTACATAACTAAAAGTTTTATGTGTTAGCTCCCATGCTGTTTTCATTTTCCCTTTTCCCTTTTTCTATTTTCATCAACTGTAAATTTTTTTTATGGCTGATTGTTTTACAACTCTATTTTTATAAGATTCTTTAAACATCAAACCTGTATGTGTAACCTCTACAGGGACTACATGTAATGGTATTTTCCCTCTGTAAGGAATGTGGCTAAAAACCCAACAATTTGACTTGTTACGTGCCTTTGCAAACAAATTTTGCATGTCCAAAAATATATTGAAATCAGGTATCCGATCATGATGTCCCTGTTCTCATGTCTATTATATCTAAATATCTCTCCCTATTTTTGCTTTGCAACTGTTTTAGATTGCCTTATCCTGTCCATAGATTACTATTATAGAAACAAATTTAAACTTTTTTAAGACTGTTAACAGGTCGTTACTGTACTGATACTGTTTGATTGTAACTTTTGCTTGGATTTTTATAAGCTGAAAAATGCTATTTGTCTAAGTTTTTATTAATTTTTTAATGACTCTGTACTCTACTACCCGTATGTATTCCTGTGTATTATTTCCAGGATGGCAGTTACACCAGTCAGACTAATGATGTTCTTGCTGTACTAGTTTGTTTCTGTTTGCTGTTATATTTTATGTAAGACATTCTTTTGAAAATATGACATTACAGTCACTATTTTTTACCAATATTGATCCTGTTTGCTGTATGCATAAACTGCCTTTGGAGACATACTGTACTTTTAATGTGGGGGGGGGGTTGACCCTCTCGTTACCATACAACATTTTATCATTTAGGATTTGTCATATGTACTGCCTTAAATGTTACTCCATTTCCAGACGTAGATCTGGACTTGCATACCTAACATTTAATTGCATTATTTAGTTTTGCATATACCATTTGCATTACTGTTGCTTTAATGCATATTGCCTGCCATGATCTGGGTTATAGGGAGGATTATCCCCATATTCTACTGGTCATAATTTAGGTTTTTTATTATACTGTTAATGTTTGTAATTACCCTTTTTAGTAAGGCAATGGGTTTGTCCTTCCCTCTGTTTACTGCTTACCTCTTTTTTTCTGTGTACCCTGATGTTTGCAGGTTATTTGCATATATGCAGTTTTCTATTTATGATTTACCTGTTCCCATTGTTTTATACACTTCTTCATATTCTCTCCCACCTCTTTGGGGATTGGATATTGCTTCTGAAAAGGAGGAATGTAATCCGAAGGATTACCTACACTCACTGGTACTGCTAATTTACCACAGTCTGTCTTTGATGTAGCCCACAAGGGCTGAAATTGTGATTTGATTTGCTCCCATTTATTGCAGCTTTGAATGTCATTTGGTAATGTCTTTTTCATAAGTTACTTATGTCAGTTACAAAGCAAGGAAATTGCTGAGCTGTATCCCAACTGTCTTTCACTGTGGCAGACCATAAAACCTTGTTATTGAAATCAATTACTATTTCCAGTTTGCCGAGAATATCAACCCCAAGGATTGTTGTTCTGCAACTGAAATTTATAAGAAATGTACCCTGTATTGAAGATCCATTTTCTGTGGAACATATTTTAACTGGTTTACTGCTTATGGCCATGCAAGTGCTGCCATTAAAGCCTTGAATGTAAGATTTTCTGAACTGATTTACAGGTAACTGTTAGTGACTGAGACTGCTGCCCCTGTATCAAGCAGGACATCTTTACATAGTGTCCCCTCCACCCATACGTCCACTAATGGGCGTCCGTCCTTTTCACGTTTAAAATTTGTGACAAAAGGTTACTTCAGTGGGGGGACACACCCCTAATCAGAATCATATTCATTCTGATCTGTTTTTCTGGGTATGTCTGATTACACAGACTGCATGTTCTGTTCCCTGTTGACTGTTAGTGTCTTCCTTGTTTAATGTGTACTTTGTACTTTCAATTTCACGTTTTAATTCCTGACTTCCACCGTGTGTTCCATAGGGTATACATTATTTTTTTCTGTATCCCTCTGTGTTTGTTCTTAACTGATTGTCCCTTAATGTATTTTGTTTATCTTGATTTCTTTCCCTATTTTTGGGTTTTGAAGAAGCACTATTATCTGCATAGATACCCTTTTGCATTTGACTTTCTTTTTATCTTTTGTAATATGGACAATCATGTTTAATGTGGCCTATTTTCTTACTAGTAAAACATATCACCTGTTTTTCTGAACTTTGTTGTGTGTCTGTCTGTAACCCTGGTGGAGCAGAAGCTGCTCATGTTCCCCCTGTGTTTGTTTTTTCATCAGACCATGTATTACATCCCCTTCCTTTCACCACGTAGTCTACAAGCTGTTTTTGTACATTTCCTATGTGCATCTGCAGTACTGCATACT
Organism: Protopterus annectens; assembly: GCF_019279795.1. Lineage (NCBI taxonomy): Eukaryota > Metazoa > Chordata > Ceratodontiformes > Protopteridae > Protopterus > Protopterus annectens. Next base: position 1,748,567,866 of record NC_056725.1, read on the forward strand.
TCTTTTAAACTGTTAAGCACTCTGGCTTTTCTCTTGCTCCAGGTGGAGTTTGAAAGATGTAATCTCTGAGTCTGTATCTGTCTGTCTGGCAGAAACTGATTTTAAAGCTGCATCTGCATTTTGCAGAATGTCATTAACTGTCTGACGGAATTGCTTTAACATACCATCTTGCCTGACCAAAACATTATTTTGTTTTTTTCTGTCATGCTACTTAGACTGTCTGTCTGATCATTTTCAGATCGTTTTTTTAATTTTTTAAATGGTGGAAACTGGCATTATCTTGTCCTGTGTGTTAAAAACAGTTATGTGAGTCTAGACACTCACCTGTTTCAGCTGCTTGCTTTCCTTTGATATGTGCCAAAGAATTTACTGTAGCCTCTTCTGTATTACTTTTTTTTATGTGCTTTGATTTTGACAGTACTAAACTTTCCCTATAAATCATTTTGGGAATCCATGCTCATAACTCTCGTAGTACTGGAGCATGTTTTAGAGGTTTGCTAACACTGTTGATGAATCCCCTTGTGGCCCAAACTGGCATGTGTAAATGCAAAAAAAAAAAAAATTTAAATAAAGCATCATTTCAAATAGACAACACAGTGTATGTCAACCATTGTTTAAATGCCAACATATTGAAATAAAATTCCTTTCTTGTCTTGCCACTGAGGCAGAGTCTGCAATAAACAAGACTATTGATATCTATTAGCAGGAGAAATAACTGCCATTTCTGCTGAACCCTGTCCAATGTCAATTGGTGTATTTTGTACCCCTTGTAAACCTTGCTGGGCTTTTTGTAACTGTCTTGTCAGATTAACTTCTGTAGTTTGTGCCCTTAGTAAATGTTGTTGGGCTTTATCTGATTGTTACATTAAACCAGAAATGTCATTATGTAAAGTCTTAATGATGTGCTGAGTCTGTTCTTCTAAATGGCATTATTGTCCCCTACTACCAGGGTTGCCAGACGTCCGTATTTCAGCGGGATTGTCCCAGGATCGTCAGCCCGATCCAAAGTCCTGCACTGCCGGTTACATTCCTGGCAAAACAGCCCCCGCTTTGTTTTTTTTTTTTTTTTTTGATTGGCCCGTATACCGGTATACAAGTAAGTCAAAAAAATCGCAAAACGGAGCTACTTCTGTTCATTGTGGGACTGTTTGATGTTACGCATTGACCAGAAGAGGGGGTTTGATTGGCTCGTATACTGGCATATGGGCCAATAAAAAATCGCCAGACACTGAGCTATTTGACTTTAATGCGGAACTGCGATGTTCCGCCTTAAAGACTATTTTTTTTTTTTTGGTCTTCACCTAGTGTGAAATACCATTTTTTTTTTGTCCCGACCTGGCCAGTTAAGAATCTGGCAACCCTGCTTACTACTGTCCTTAGGGAAATTTTGAAAAGCTGTGAAAACCTGTTCTTTAAAAGGTTAATATTAATAGCAAACTCTACTATGTTAGAACTTTCTTATTTGTGTGCATTTGCAATATTTACTATAAATAACATTTTTATGTAGTCTATTACATTACTGACAATAATTGCATACACTTGTACTGTATGAGATTTAGGTTACTGCAGAAGGTACATTTAACTGTTGTATATGTGAAGAACTAACAGCACTAGAATTAAACAGATTGTTTATCAGAACAGGATATATTTTATGGTTATTTCCACATCAAAAACAGTCTTTATGAATTGTACATTTTATGTATGGATTATAGGGATTTATTCATTTACAAACACAACTGTTTAAATTCTGAACATTAAACATTTCAGATTTACATTTTATGTCTGACACACAAAGTTTAAACCATATAAATTTATATATACAATATGTGGGCATTGTAAAGTTAACAATCTGTACTGGCATCCATGTTATAACTGTGAAGAATTTACCGTATTTTGCATAGATGACAAACAGGTGATCAGGTTGAAGTCACTTAGAAGACACAGTGTCCTTCAACAGATGAATTGATGGTGGAACGTCACAGGACAGCTTCTATGGCATCACTCTGTATACACCAACAAAGTACTGGAACTGTTGATCTGTTGATGCACTGGAACTGTCAGTATGTTGAACTCATGAAAAATGTAAGGCCTTTATGAAAAATTAACTGTTGGTAATGGATAAAAAAAAGATTCTGGCCAGTGGGCTAGGCTCATTTTATTTTATTTATTTATTTGCAGTTGTTTAACCAGGATAGTCCATTGGGCCTAATAAACCCATTTTCAATGGAGTTCTGTGGAGAAAAGCTCCTAAATACATATTACACAAAGATTAATATACACACAGATTGCATGTAGATTACAGAGGTAAACAAACTATGCTTAATATACTCTTAAAAGCTCCTAAATACATGTTACACAAAGATTAATATACAAACATAGATTGCATGAAGATTACAGAGGTAAACAAACTAAGCTTAATATACACACACACAGACTGCAGGTTCATTACAGAGGTAAACAGACTGATGAAAAGTATTTCAATCAAAGGAAATTATATCAATTTTTTATTTTGTTTTTTATTTTTTTTTATTTTCCAGTTGGAATGAAGATAGGTAGTTAGATGGAGTAGGGTCAGGAATCAGTAGGTGCTAGAGACAGGCAAGAATTTGTTATCTGGAATTTGAGAAAGGAAGGGAGAGGGTGAATGAAGTAGAGTGTTGGTTATGAGGGATGGGAGCAGGAGCATTCCCATGTGGAAGTTAGATGAGAGTGGAGTGATTTTTTAAAGGATTGGAGGCTAGTAGTGGTACGAATGGTGGGGGGAAGGGAGTTCCATAAGTGAGTTAGAGTGTGACAGGAGGTATTGTCCTGGGGGGGTGGAGTGGTCGGTAGACTTCTATAAGGTTTTGATTATTAGATCTGAGAATTCTTTGTGTGTGGTGCATTTTAAAGGTAGTGGCGAGGGAGGGACAGAGGGAAGGCTGGAAGATGAGTTTATGGGCATAGGTGAGCTGAATGTAGGATAGGTAGTTTGGTAGTTCTAGCCAGTTTAGTTTGTGGAGATTCACAGTGATGTGTTGATGATTTGTTGCTAGTGGCAAATCTGGCAATTTTATTGTAGCAAGAAGACAGTTTGGTTTTGAGAGATGATTGTAGATTTGTTAGAAGGGGGGCTCCATAGAGAAGGGAGGGTAAGAGAAATGTAGTAGAGAGAGTAAATTTGGTAGTTGAGGTGAGAAACCGATTTTGTCGGTAGAGCATACCAATTTTTTGGTGTTTTTTTTTTTATGTTTACTAGTAGATGGGAGTTGAATTTAAGCCTGTTGTCGATTTGAACTCCTAGTAGTTTGGCTTCGGATACCAGTTCAAGAGGTGTTGAATTTTGGCTGGTGATCGTGAATTATTTTTGCTCGAAGTTCTTGGATTTGCAGGTGGTAATAATCATAAGTTTAGTTTTACTAGCATTGAGTGCAAGATGGTTGTCTTTCATCCATTGCTCTGTGGTAGAGAAGGCATCTTGAGTTAGTTTTAAAAGAGTTGGGATGGATGGGGCAGCACAGATGATTGTGGAATCATCTGCATATTGGATAACGCTAGTAAGAGGGATGGAGTGGTAAAAGTCAGTAATGAAAATATTGAAGAGAAGGGGTCCTAATATGGAACCTTGAGGGACACCTGTGGCGGTGTTGAGGAAGGAGGAGGTGGCCTTATTCCATTTGACTGCTTGTTGCCTATTGGAGAGATAGCTGGTAAACCATTTGAGGGAAGAGGGTGAGAGGTTTAGGTTATCTAGTTTAGTAAGAAGAAGGTTATGAGAGATAGTGTTGAATGCCTTAGAGAGATCGAGAAGGATGGTAGATACAGTGAAGCCAAGATCTCTAGCTTTATTCACAGTTTCAAGGAAGGAAAGGAGAGCAGTCATAGTGCTATGATGGGGTCTGAATCCATGTTGGGTAGGGGTTAATAGGTTGTTGTCCAAGAGATGGGGGAGGAGTTGAAGGTGAATGCATTTCTCTAGGATCTTAGAAATGGGAGAGAGGATGGCGATGGGATGGAAGTTGGAAATATTAGTATTGTTACCTCCTTTGTGCAGGGGAATGATATAAGCTTTTTTCGAGATTTGAGGAAAAAGACCTTCTTGGATTGAGCGGTTGATTAGGATACTGGTCAGTGGGATAGGCTCACCATTATAAAATATTATTATCACTGTAAAATATTATTAGCAGGGAGCTAGGCTGACAGACACCATACTACTGTATCCGTTTATTTGTTAATACAAATTCTTGCCAAACAGTTAATACTGTCAGAGTTATTTCAATTCTATTATAACACAGCTAGACATATATAACTATAGACCAATGAACACTCAGTCCAAAAACTTCACTAAAGAGTGAAACATACTGCCCAGTTTATATACTGTTTTCAACCAATGTTAATTGTAATGTCCTTGTGACTTGTTTTTCTGGTTTCTGTCTATCTCATGAAAAAGTCCATGGTTATTTCTAGCCTGGACAGTTCCTGTTGAAATGACAAATATGTCCTCCTTTGGTTATTTTCTTCCTTACTGTATCTGAAGACTTCACAAAAAGTCTCTACATGTCGTCTTTGTGTCACTTGAAGTGTCTGTATTTTATTTCATTTATTTCTGCATCTGAAAGCTCACAGAAAGTCAACTTCCTTTTTTCTATAACAGGATGCCTTTACAGTAAGCCCACAACTATATGTTGTTAATATCTAAGCTGAACATTTACAAGAAATTAACTGTTCTTGCAAGGCAAGCCATATTTTATTTTACTGCACACATGGTATAATTTCGGGGAAAGTATTTTAATTTATACAATCTCTATCACATTCCACTACTTCCTTGGGGGAATTCCACAAAGGAGTTGACTCCAAGTGTATTTTAAAGGCTGCTAATTGGTCTTCTGTACACACCTTCACCAAACAATACAAAATCAATGCTTTCTTCAGCTCTAGGGTAGCCTTCACTTGGTCATTTCTGCCCTGGCTGCTGGACAACACTTCTGGTAAGTAGTCATCCACCCTCCTTTCCTCCTTCATCTCTGGGAATCACCCATATATCAGGAATACTGCAACAGTGATTTCAGTCAGGACACAGTACAGTTGTGTAAAAATTTACCATAACAGAAGATGTTCTATTAATCACTGTTGCAGTATTCCATCCCTTTTTCCTCTGTCTCACTTCAGCCATCATTTTATTCTCTCCCTTTGCTTTAATTATTATTATATTATCCTGAAATGCAATCCTACTGGATCCAACTCTGTTAGATTGTTGGGAAAGTATGCAAGAAGAATTAAGACAAGGGCACTTTGAGAATACTGTGAAATTGCAGAAACAATTGGTCTAGAAACTTTGACAGCAGGAAGTACATAGACACATAGTAAAGATGAGACCCAAAAACACAAGATGTGCTGACAAGGAACCTGTTCCAATAGCCAAAATGTTTTTAGATTACTATAACAAGTTGTATGCTATCCAGAAAAGAAATATCCAACTCAGAGCCAAAGTGTTATTGAGGGGATGGGATTTGGAACTGTCAGAAATACTGACTGAAAAATAGCAGCTATTGGTTGGTCTAATGGTTAAGGGCTGTACCTAACAGATACACATGGTACAGGGTGTGAGCCTTACTTATGAGAAAATTGGCTAGGCTTAAAATGTCCCACAAGGGCAGCTAACCAACTTGTTACTTATGAACTTATGAATCTGTACCAGTCAAAGAAATTGAAAGTTTTACTTTATCAAACCTGGTGCCCACGGACTAGGACATTTGGTTTTGTGAGTTGTCATTGAAAAAAAAATACCTCAAAACTGATTTTTCTTGTCAGATTGTTTAGCCAACTTTCTTGGGCTCCACTACCTGCTTGTCAGAACACCTTTTTTGGTAGACTGGCAGTCCAGGTTCTCTATAGAGATTCATTATGCAGCTAGGACTTGTACATGGGTCCCAGTAATTCCATCATTCCCTCCCTGAGCCACAAGGAAAGTTATCCAAGGGCCTTTGGTCTTCATCTTAGCTTTTGGTTGGTGACTCCACTGTAGCCATATCGTGTTCCTCAAACCACTCATCATTTTGTCTCAGTGCCTGTGTTGCTGATCCTCACAAAGCCAGTCAGGACTGGTAAGCAGGCATGTCCTTTGTGGCTGTTCAGCTTCCCTCTTTGTCTACTGTTGTCAACATTGAGGAAGGGACCAAGCAGTGCTCCTTCTCCAAGTCACTCTGAGGAGCTTCATTCCTGGGAACGAACCATCCTTCTGGGTTTCTCCCAGAAAAAGGAAACCTTAAACTAGGCATTTTTTTATTTTTTTAAACAAGAAATATCTTTATTAAATTATCATACACAATCGGACATTTATGTAAATGAGAATGCAGAATTTAAAGGTACAATGGCAAACAGTTCAGTGAAAAAAATTAAGTTTGAAATTATTGGAAGTGAACAACAGATGTTAAGTTGTCAATCTCGCCTTCATTCTTGCTTGATGGGTTCGGAGCCGATCCCTCGGCTCCGACTCGGCACTTGCTAAGCTCGAGAGTCACTTTTACCAGCTCGAGGCAGCCCCATATCCCATGATGCAAGGCGGTAAGTACCCAGATCTCGTTTGCCGCTCGGCTATGAGGTCCTCCTTTACCAGCTCCTGGTAAGTGATTCTCTTTGGATATTTAAGCCCCTTTTTCTTAAAAAACCCTTAATTATTAGTTATTAGTTAATTTTTTACCTTTTGTGACAGAAAATCCCTGTCTTTTCTAATTTATTTTAGTCAAATTTACCCATCCCATCCCCCCCTGTTAGGGTGTGTGTGTTTGTTTATAGAAATAATTTTTGGTATTTTATTTAAGTTAATTTTTGACTGGTGTGTGTGTGTGTTTGTGTAAAGCACCATGTCAAAGGAGAGGGTCTCAGGTTTTAAGAAGTGTGACTCGTGCTGTCAGAAGATGTCTCTGACAGACGGTCACACTTCTTGCCTGTATTGCCTGGGCCCTCTTCACCTGCAGGACTCCTGTGCTATTTGTCATTCCTTCAGCCAGAGAGTCCTGCAGGAAGACGAACAAACTGATCCTTAGGGGCCTTCTTAAGCCGGAGGGCTCTCCGGCCAAGTCGGCTCCATCCAAATCAGTTAAATCTTCCAAGGCCCAGGCTTCTGTGTCTAAGCCTGCGGCCTCGGCTCGACTTCGTGCAGTGCCGAGATCAGCTCGGCTGGAGCCGATTCTGGCTAACAGCCTTCGGCACCGATGGCTATCGGTGCGAATCTGTATCGACCACGATGTCGCTCCGATCGGTTCCGACACCCATGTGGCATAGGCATCGGTGTCGGCTCCGATGCTCCGACACCGTTACTTTGGTGGCTGTATCGGCTCCGGCTGGAGCCGATACATCGAGGCTTCCTGTCGGCTCCGAGGTCGGCTCCGACAGGATCTATAGTATCGGCTCCGATGGTTCATTCCAGGAAGAGGTCGTGGTCTTCTTTCTTGGTGTCGCTACTTTCGGCTCGGCTTCACCTCTTCTATCGGAACGGAGCCATCGGAGCCGATCTTCAAGGTCATCCAGGTTGTCAGATCATGACCTAGAGAGAGTGGTCAGTAGATTACTTAAGTCACAGGTACTGGCCCAAATGTTACATAGTCCGTCTCAACAGGCGACTGTTGGTCCACACCCCATTACAGTTCCTCCTTCAACTCTACCCCAGAGCTTGGAGTTGGAGTCTTGGGAATGGTTACTGCTACGGCTGGAGGGGCGGATACTCCCTTCTGTTCCTTCAGCCTCTACTCTTATCTCCTCTTGAGACCTTCCTTAGAGGGATTCGTGGTCGGGCTTCCATGGTCTCCTCCGAGGGGGTGAGTGGCATCGGACCCTTGTCCGAACCCGCTCTTCCCCTTGGAGCCTCGGCCTTGGTGAGCTCGGCTCCGACATCTGCCTCAGAGACTTCCCTTTCGGTGGTCCCTGGAGTTCCTAGCTCTTGGAGCGGGTTCTCTCGGACCTGCCTGGGAGGGGAGCATTCAGTGATGAAGAGTGTACTGGCCACTGGTATCAGTCAGCAGTCTGTTCCCGTAGCTCCTCCCTCTATAGTACCTGTTGACATCTCTGCCACTTCTCTTGCTACAGGACCCAGAGATCCTCCGCCTCAGGTTTCCCCATTGGGAATTTCCCCTCTTCCGAGGATTCTCCTGATGTTTCGGGAGATCCTCCTAGGAAGAGGACTTGTAAGAGGACGCATGTAGACAATACAGAGTCTGTCACATCGGATACTGACTTTGATGAGACAGAGGGATCACCTAGATCCCCTTCTGAGGATGTCTCCTTCTCAGACATCCTAGAACTTCTGAAACAGAGGGAAACTGGCCCACCAACAATCCTCTGAGGATGAGTCCGTATACCTAGAGGCGTTTGGATCTCGGCCCTCCACCTCCTGGGTGTCTCCGCCTTCGACCCCTTATGCAGGTTATTGCCTGAGCGTGGGCAGCTCCTGACTCTGTAGAGCCAGTCCCTAGGAGGCCTTCAAAATTTATCACTGCCCGATGTGACAAACAATTCCTTACTAAGGGTGTCCCGCTGATGCCATGGTGGTGGCTGCGGCCACCAAAAGGAACTTGCAGATCCTTCCGTCTGGCCCATCCTCCTAATAAGGACTCTAGGACCATGGATAGGTAATGTAAGCGGATGTTTTCCTCAGCGACCTTTGCTATCGTTCGCTGAATTACCTATGTCACTTCACCAGACTCCAGAGGGATATCCTGAAGGAGCTGGGTGAAGTAGTTCAGGATCCTACAGCTGCAGGGGCTCAAGAAAAATTGCTTCGCAGCTAGGAACCCTCAATTCCATTGCAAACCCCTCCATGCGGCTAATATCTTATGCGGATGGGCGGTAGAGCAGGTACAGGTGTGGCTCTTAGGCGCCAAGCCTGGATGCGGCTATGTGATTTTGTGGATCCCTTTAAGGCCCTTCACAAATTCTCCCTTTGATGGGTCAGCTTTGTTTGGCCCTCAGGTGAAGGAAACCTTGACCAGGTGCGAGCAGGACGGCAAGACTCTTTCTGCTGTTGGAGTCCGTTTTCCACCCTTCTAGACCTTATCCCAGGACAGAAGGGCGGGAAGATGTGGTTCCGTAAATCCCAAGGAGTCACGCCGGATTCACGTGGTCAGTTTACCCCTAGAGGCAGAGGGGTAACAACAACAGACGCTCTAGAGGCAGAGGGGGTCCAAGAACCAGGGAAACAGGGAGCCTCTCTCTGACAAGCCCTTTCAGCATCCCTGAGGTGTTGCCCGGCTGTCCCTCCTTGGAGGCAGTCGGGAAGATTATCACTGTACCCAGAAGCCTGGCATTCCCTCACTCAAGACAGATGGGTACAGTCGATCATATCCAAGGGTTACATAATTCCTTTCGAGGAAAGTCCCTTCCCTCAAGTTCCCTTCCAGATGTACCACCCGGTCTAAGGAGATTGCAGAGTCAGAAATCTCAAAACTACTGCAAAAAGAGCCATTCAGCCAGTTACAATAGACCATTCAGAGCCGGAATCTACTCAAGGTTCTTTTGGTCCCCAAAAGACGGGAGACTGGAGACCAATATTGGATCTCAGCAGACTCAACAAGTCTGTCAGGAAGACAAGATTCGAATGGTCACTCTTCAGTCAATTCTGCCCTTCTTACAGAAGGACAACTGGATGTGCTCAATAGATCTTCAGGATGCACTATCACATCAAAATTCACAGACGCTCCAGGAGATTTCTCCGCTTCGGCTGAGGTCCAGTCATTTCCAGTTCAGAGCCCTGCCCTTTGGTCTCACTACAGCCCCCAGAGTGTTCACCAAATGCATGGCAGTGGTCACGGCTCACCTGAGACGTCAAGGATTCCAGGTGTTTCCGTATCTCGACGACTGGCTCCTGTCAGCCACCACCAGGCATCAGCTTATACAAGCCAGGGATTACACAATAGACCTTTGTTCTCATTTGGGCATCTCAATCAACTTCAAAAAGTCATCCTTATCGCCCTGCCAGTCTATTACCTTCATAGGCAAACTTAAACACTGTTAGGATGTCAGCTACCCTTACAGAACAAAGAGTTTCAGACATTCAGACTCATGTCAGGATCATTCTGGCCAGCAAGAAAATACAGGCCAGAATGGTTCTAAAGGTATTAGGTCTCATGGCTGCGGCCATTACTCTTCTTCCCTGGCTCGATTCTACATGCCTTCTTCAGTGGATGCTGTTCACACAATGGTCATACCAGCAACTTCCAATGCGTCACCAGATTCTGGTGACACAGACATGCAAAGAGCATCTTGCTTGGTGGATCACATCGTCTCAGGTTCACCAAGGCAGGTACTTTGTACCCCAATCCCCGATAGCCACTGTCACCACGGATCCCTCCCTGATCGGCTGGGGCCCTCATTATCAGGGCAGGATGGTTCATGGGACGTGGCAGCCGTTCGAGTACCATCTGCACATAAATGTCCTGGAGATGAGAGCAGTGCTTTTAACGTTGCAAGCCCTCAACGACTTTCTTCCCGTAGGGACAATTGCAGTCCACACAGACAACATGTCTGTAGTTTGGTATATCAACAAACAGGGCGGAACCAAGTCCTACCCCTTGTGTCGAGAAGCGCTCAGACTATGGCAATGGGCGATCTCCTCTCATCGGTTTCTGGTAGCAACGCATATCCCTGGGAAAACCAACATTATAGCGGACAGATTGAGCAGAGCTATCCTCATGCCTCACGAGTGGTCTCTCAAGCAATCTATAGCGGAAGAGATTTTTCTGGAATGGGGTCGCCCATGTTGCGATCTTTTGCTACTCCCCAAAACAGCAAATGTCCAGACTTCTTCAGCCTCTTCCTCTATCAGGCCATCCCCCAGAGACGCTCTGACCCAGGATTGGCCCCAGGGACTTCTTTATGCCTTCCTCCATTTCCTCTGATCCCTCAGGTGATCCAGAAAGCTACCGCTTTGAGAGCCAAATTGATTCTCATTGCCCTTACTGGCCTCGACAAGTTTGGTTCCGTTCCTCCATCATCACCTTTTGGTGCAGCCGGCATCTGGACCCAGTGCCAGATCTTCTGATTCACCAATCGGGTCAGCTGCACCGGTCAATCCCTTCTCTCAACCTCACAGCATGGTTGCTCCACTTCCTTCCTTAGCCAGGATTCCTTTGATCTCTAACCCAGTTAGAGACATCATAGTAGCTTCACTAAAATCCTCTACCAGGAGGATTTATACAAGCAAATGGAACGTTTCTCTTATTGGGCTAAGGCCCAAAATATTGATCCTTTTACTGCCCCTGTTCAGGCAGTCCTGGACTTCTTAGCAGAGATTTTTCATGCAGGCTCCTCTTCTTCCACAGTCAGAGTTCAATTGGCTGCTATTTCCAATTTTCATGTCGGGATAGCAGATCATAATATTATGTCCCATAGGCTCTGCAGGGCCTTCTTGAAAGGAATTTTCCTACTAAAGCCTCCAATCAGGAATCCTCCTCCTCAGTGGGATCTAAATTTAGTGCTGACATCCTTGATTCTTCCCCTTCGAGCCAGCTGTTTCTTGTTCCCTGAAATATCTTTCTTGGAAAACTTTATTCCTAGTGGCTATTACATCTGCCAGGAGGGTGTCTGAACTTCATGCTCTTCGGTTCGACCCCTATTTGGTTTTTCACAAAGACAGAGTATCTTTGAGAACCAATCCAACCTTTTTACCTAAGGTCGCTTCAAAGAACAATCTGAATCAATCCATTGATCTCCTGTATTTTTCCTAACTATTCAGATAGAGCTGAACAAAGCTACATTATCTTGATGTCCACCGTCAACTTAGATATTATTTGGACAGAACAAAAAATTTAGAAAATCTGATCAACTTTTTGTTTCCTATGCGGATAATAAAAAGGCCTTCCTGTTTCTAAAGTGACCTTGTCCAGATGGCTTTCTTCGGTGATCTCTGAAATTTATACTCAGGGGAAAACAGCTGTGCTCAAAACCTAAAGCACATTCAACTAGGAGCTTAGCTACTTCTACAGCTTTTCAAGCTAGACTTCCTTTGGACACTATTTGTGCAGCGGCCACTTGGGCTACTCCTCACACTTTTTTTCCCATTACAAATTGGACTTGGCCTCCAGGGACAGAGCCAGTTTTGGCTCTACAGTCCTCAAGAGTTTGTTCCATTGAGCCACCCAGGATAGAGGTGCTAGGGGCGTCCCATCAAGCAGAATGAAGGCGAGATTGACAACTTAACATTAAGAAGTTATGTACCTACCATAACGTTCCATGTTAGTTGTCTTCTCGCCTTCTTTCTTGACCTCCCTCCTTCCCCCTGGCCTGGACAGACCTTGTATAAGAAACTGTTATGCTGAAGACCATTCAGACCTGGTCCTTCTTCCATCTGTAAGTTTTCTTTCTTCCTTTGGGAAGTATTTTATGCTTGGTGCTATTGCCCTTTGTCAGCAAACGAGATCTGGGTACTTACCGCCTTGCATCATGGGATATGGGGCTGCCTCGAGCTGGTAAAAGTGACTCTCGAGCTTAGCAAGTGCCAAGTCAGAGCCGAGGGATCGGCTCCGAACCCATGAAGCAAGAAAGAAGGCGAGAGAAGACAACTAACATGGAACGTTATGGTAGGTACATAACTTCTTATTAGCAATCTCCCTACCAACCTTAATACTTTACTGCAGTTACTATAACTGCGTTACAATATAGTTTTATTTAAAAATAGCCACTGTACATTTTCCTAGTGCAAAAAGTTAATGTTTTCTGAAAGTATGCAAGCTGTTTTTTATATCTGGGAGGGGAGGAGAGATGAGATAGGACAGACAACAATCGGTGTAAGTGGGCGCACAGGCTGTAGCATGTGCTTTAGCATGGGTAACCTTAATTTTAGGTTAGATATTGCCTGTAGGGTGCAGCCATTAATTTGGGGCTGAAGATGTACATAGCTTTGTGTATTTGTTCCAAGTTAATATGGGATGGGGTGTTTTATATTTAGTATTTTGTTTGAAAGTTTTCATTAAAACAAAAAGTCATGAAAATGTTCAAATGGAGAGGAGAAGAAACAACTGCACAACAGATCATCTTACCTTAGTATCCGCATATAACACAAAAGCTGGAAATATACATTTAAAAAAACTGTCATGTCTAATAAGTGGTAACAGTAACTTTTTGTCATGATTGGTATGCTGTCCATATTATCCTGAAATGCAATCCTACTGGATCCAACTCTGTTAGATTATTGGGAAAGTATGCAAGAAGAATTAAGACAAGGGCACTTTGAGAATACTGTGAAATTGCAGAAACAATTGGTCTAGAAACTCTGACAGCAGGAAGTACATAGACACATAGTAAAGATGAGACCCAAAAACACAAGATGTGCTGACAAGGAACCTGTTCCAATAGCCAAAATGTTTTTAGATTACTATAACAAGTTGTATGCTATCCAGAAAAGAAATATCCAACTCAGAGCCAAAGTGTTATTGAGGGGATGGGATTTGGAACTGTCAGAAATACTGACTGAAAAATAGCAGCTATTGGTTGGTCTAATGGTTAAGGGCTGTACGGTACAGGGTGTGAGTCTTACTTATGAGAAAATTGGCTAGGCTTAAAATGTCCCACAAGGGCAGCTAACCAACTTGTTACTTATGAACTTATGAATCTGTACCAGTCAAAGAAATTGAAAGTTTTACTTTTTTATCAAACCTGGTGCCCACGGACTAGGACATTTGGTTTTGTGGGTTGTCATTGAAAAAAAATACCTCAAAACTGATTTTTCTTGTCAGATTGTTTAGCCAACTTTCTTGGGCTCCACTACCTGCTTGTCAGAACACCTTTTTTGGTAGACTGGCAGTCCAGGTTCTCTGTAGAGATTTGCTTGTAAATTACCAGTTTTGTGGAAAAAGGTGTTGCTTCTCTGACAAAATTTGTTGTTGGGAGCTAGGGCTATTGTGTTTGGTGGTTATCACTAAATTTTACCTAAAAAATTAACTTTACAGCCAGGAAGTAAGACAGACTTTTAAGGGCTCCTCTATCCCCTTATTAGATTCATTATGCAGCTAGGACTTGTACATGGGTCCCAGTAATTCCATCATTCCCTCCCTGAGCCACAAGGAAAGTTATCCAAGGGCCTTTGGTCTTCTCTCTGACTTCCTCTTCATCTTAGCTTTTGGTTGGTGACTCCACTGTAGCCATATCGTGTTCCTCAAACCACTAATCATTTTGTCTCCGTGCCTGTGTTGCTGATCCTCACAAAGCCAGTCAGGACTGGTAAGCAGGCATGTCCTTTGTGGCTGTTCAGCTTCCCTCTTTGTCTACTGTTGTCAGCATTGAGGAAGGGACCAAGCAGTGCTCCTCCTCCAAGTCACTCTGAGGAGCTTCATTCCTGGGAACGAACCATCCTTCTGGGTTTCTCTCAGAAAAAGGAAACCTTAAACTAGGCATTTTTTTATTTTTTTAAACAAGAAATATCTTTATTAAATTATCATACACAATCGGACATTTATGTAAATGAAAATAAATCACATTGATACAATCCTAATTGCAAGCATTTTACATCACAAACTGCATTGGCACAGTTCTAGTTGCAAAAATTATACATCACTTATAGTCTACCCAGTCATTGTAAGTCAACCATTACATAGCTGTTTCAAGTACTGCCTTCTTTTAAACCTCATTCCTCTCCTGTATGTATTGTTCTCACAGTTCTTATTTTTTCCTATGTAATTTGCACCTACCCTTTTCTATAGATCCCAAATCCAGTTGTTTTATCTTTGTTACTATATTCACTACTTCTAGTGAAGTTGGTTTAGACTTTTATTTCCATTTTCTAGTAATTGCTTTTTTGGCAGCCACCATAATTAGACTTAGCAAGGCCTTACTGTGTCTAGGCAATTCTGATTCTGTATCATAGGTCAGAAAAATAATTTCCTAGTTGTATCAATCTGCTCGCCCTGCATCTCTGACAGAGTAGTCTGCAGGGAGTCTTTAAAGCCTGCCAACCTATTACACTCCCAGAAAGTTCTCAATTACCTCTTTCTTCTCCATCAGACCTCCAACATTTGCTGTCTACCTGAGGAAGAATTCTCTGGAATCTACTTGGGAGTATAAAATATGTATGTAAACATTTCCAAGCAAAAATCCTAAAGACATACATATACCCCCCATTGTTTCTTTGTGAATTACTTATCCAAGCTCTCTTCCCAATCCTTTCTAACCTCCTCTGCTTGATTGTTATAGTTGTCCTGCAGTATTTGATATATTGTACTAGTTATTCCCTTTTTTTAACATTAGCTTCTATTCTAGATTCTACCAAAAGCTCTACCAGTGGTCTTATGTTTACCCCCCCCCCCTCCCCAGTTTCTTTCTGTTTGCCTTTACTCTGCCTTCCCTATCAAGGATCAATATCAATCTCTAACCTGCAGTCCAAATAAATTCTTGGCATTTTCCCATTGTATTGCCTTTCCCTCTCTAGTTATTTGTTCCCAATACCTTGGTTCCTTAGCCAGTTTTCTCCAATAAATTCTAGCCCCTCTTTCCTATTATCTGTGTCCCTAATTGCAGTCATCCCAATCTGCAGACTCTCCTTTCTCCATTCCCTTGTTGGCTTAGTTCTTAAATATGTTCTGCTACTTTATGAATATAATACTCTGTATGATTATTGTTATTCTCCTTAAAGGTCTGCATCCAAAATCCCAGTCTGTCCTTGTTTCTTGAGCCCCCTCCCCCTGTTTCATCATCATCCCTTTCCACTTTGAATTATGGTTTTCTGCTTGTGCTAAGTATAAGAGCCTTAACTGTGATGCTCTGAAATACCACTTCAAATCAGGTAATCCCATTCCACCTTGTGCTATTGGAAGAATCAACTTACCCACATAACTCTTGCTGTCTCCCCCTCCCTGATAAAATCCTTCAGCTCTTTACTAATTGCTATCTACAATTTCTCTGGTCGATAAAAATATATCTGACCTATGTATAAGACTAAAGGAACTAAACATTTTAACTGCCTGTATCTTACTATCCATATCCATATAACAGCTTCCATTTTTTTCAGTTTTTGTTTTGTCTTTTGTTTAGTCTCTTCCCACATATCCTTAGCTGCCATGCAGGAATCATTTTTAATCCATACTCCTAAATACTTCATTTTATCATGTCCCAATAAATATGGGTACTGTTGAACCAATTTGTGTGTGTGCGCATAATTTACCGCTGTTGGCTCTGTTTTAGCTTGATTAATTTTGTATCCTGAAAAGACTTGAAACTGTCTCAAAGTGTTCCATAACATTGAATTGTCCTTTTCTGGTTTTATCAGGTATAAAATAATATCATCTGCAAATAGAGTCAGCTTTTCTTGGTTACCATACCAATTATACCCTTGAATTTCTGAGTCCCTTGTTTTCTTTGCCAGTAGTTCTAAATATAATGCAAATAACAAAGGGGGAAGAGGACACCCCTGCCTGGTTCCTCATCTCAAGCAGAATTATCAGAGAGGACCCCATCCACCTTAATTTTTTATCTCCAGTCTCTCATATGTTCTCCTAATTAACCTTATTTTATCAGGAAATGGAAATGTTTCCATTGCCCTGCTCATAAAGTCCCAGCTTACTCTGTCAAATGCTTTTTCTTCATCAAGACCCACCATCAACAGTAGTATTTCCTTACATTCTATTTTCCTCTGGATCATCAGTTTTCTGTTGCTGCTGTCAAATGTTTGCCTGCCATCCACAAAACCACACTGATCCATGTCTATCACTTTTGGCATCACTTTTGCCATTCTTTTATCCATTAGAGACATAAACACTTTATTATCATGGTTTAGTATTGAAATGGGCTTGTATGAAGGCAGATCTGATGGATTTTTAACCTCTTTAGCTATTGCAGCTACCACTGCTTTCTTCCAGGATGCTGGTACTTCTCTCCCTCTTAAAATACAGCTAAACAAGACTTTACAGATCTTTATCAGTTTTTTTTTCCTTCTAGCTTATAAACTTCCACAGGAATACCATCTGTTCCTGGGGGCTTTCCTGTAGATCTGTTATACATTGCCATTTTTATCTCATCTCCAAATAACCTAACTGTTAGTAATTGAGCCTCATCTGCCTCTAACCTTGGCATATTTAATTCTTTCATAATCATTTCCATTTGTACCTTTTTCTTGATTTCCATATTTCTCTGCTTTATGTAGATATTCATAGATTTCCAAAATATTTCTAATACCTCTACATGGTCTACTGTTACCTTCCTTGTTATAGGTTCCCTAAGCTTAGTGACAGCCTTTTCTACTTTCTGTTGCCTGAGTCATTTTGCTATAAGTTTTTCTGCTCTAGAGTTATTATAAAAACGTTGCTTAACAGCAGTCTTTCTAAACTCATGCGTATTATTGAGGTAAGCCCTTATTTTCTGTTTAGCATTCTGCGGTTGCTCGTCTTGTTCTGTGAGATTCCTCCTCTTCTGCAATACTTTAACATTTGTCAGTCCCTCTAATAATTATTTCTTAACCATATATCCCTTTCTTTTATTTCCACCCTATTTTTAAACTCCACTTAAATTTTATCCCACTCCCTAGCTATATTTTCAGAAGAAATTTCTCTCTTCTCTAATAGCTCCTGAATAATTTCCACTACCCATTCCTGAAATTCCTCTCTTTTCAACAGATGGGTGAGAAAGTGCCAGTGTATCATTTTTATTTCATTACCCTGTGTTTTTATTTTAGTTAATATGCGCGCATAATCTGAAATAGTTATTGGGTGTGTATCAAGACCTTCAATTATATACACATGTTCCTGTGAAATGTAAATTCTGTCTAGCCTAGCCCAGTTTTTGTATCTTAGGAAGTAATACATAAATTCACCCTGAACTCCTAGTACTGAAGTCACATCTTCCATGGCAAATATTTTCATAAATTTCTACAAAAGTCTACCCTCCTTTGTTGTAGTTTCTTTTCTGGGCCCCCCCAGACACATCTTCACTGCTGCAAATCAAATTCCAGTCCCCACCTATAAGTAATGTTTTTTGCTGAAAGCTGATTATTTCTCTCAGAATTTTCTTAAGCGCCATTATAGCAGTTTTAGGTGGAATATAAATATATGCCAGGGTAATCCTCCTCCCGTGCCAGTAGCCCCTTAGTACTACAAATCTACCATTGTTATTATCTTTTTATCCTCTTCTATCACTATTGAAACTCCTCTTCTAATTAATGTAAGTATTCATCTTTTCCTTTTTCCCAGGTATTCTGCCGAATAACTGTCTTGAAAATCAATCGCTCCACTTAAAGAAATCACAATCCCTCTGAGCAACACGCTCTAGGGACCTAAACCTTGTCACGCTCTAGGGACCTAAACCTTGTCACCACAATAAACAGAACATTCTGAAGGGATAGATTCCTGTCCCAGAGACTTCCCATACTCTGGAACAAACTACCTGTCTATATCAAACAAAGCTCCTCATTAGCACTCTTCAAGAAAAATCTTGATGATTGGATGGGAGATAGGAAATTCACCATGAGGATCACTTCTGTGGCTCTGCTTGATGGGGCACAGGAAAATAATTTTCTTGGGTAGCAAAAGCAAAGGTACCGGTTGGCTAGGCCTTTTAGGCCCTAGGGCCAATAGCCTAGTACCTACCTATGATCAATTTTATATGTTCAGTTCTTTTCAAGTGTGTCTCATATAAAATAGCTGTTTGTATTCTGCATTTTTTAAAATAGTTCACTACTCTTACTTTTTGTATTTATGCGTGAGACCACTGACATTTAAAGACAATACAGAAAGCATTGTTGTAATAAAAAAATATTATTTCCACCTTTTATGTATAACAGCTTTTTTGTTAAATGTCTAGTTCCAGCTTTTGTGTTACATGCATACTCAGTTTGGCAGGTTGAACTTTTATACATTTGTTTCCTGTCATATCCATTTGAGTCTGTCACATCTTACAAAACTTTTTTTATTGTAAGCCCTCAAACAAGAAAACAAGGACACCCCCAATACCCCCTAAAACGTATTAACTTAATACTAGCACACAAAACTATGTACATCTTCAAATATTTAAGTTTTACCTTCCTAGTAGGAACAAATGTCTCAGACATAGTCACACTCATAGACTTGAGTTAACCTGAAAGAAAGGATGTCCTTGTATTCACATGTTGCAGTATTCATAACAGTAGGGAGTTGCTGCCAGCAGTGCCGCCTTTCTGACAGTATACCAAAGTCTTTGCTTCCGGAGGGTACATGTGACATCCCTTGTCAGGGCCATAAACTGACGTAGGGTATAAAGTTAACATCTGCACACACCCTCCTCAGAAATTTCCTGCTGCAGTGAACGCCAGACTCCTGTTCGCCAGTTCCAAAAGCAGATCACGTTTTCAGACGACCGTTAAAAGTCTCCAGACCAGATGACTGTTTCTCCTACCGATACAGATAAGTACCCTGTTGGGTTTTTTCTTTGCCTTTGATTATTGTTAAGTCTTACATGTCAGCTAGAAAGGGGAAGTGTGCTTGTGAGAAACAAACTCCTCACAAGGACGTGCACGAGAAGTGCATTTTTTGCTTAGGCGAGACCCACAACCATATGCCCTGCTCCATTTTCAAATCTTTCATCCCGAAAACCCTTCATAGCCATCTTGCTGCACCAAAATTGTATCTAGAAAATCAGAGACTCAGACATCTTGTGCTTGGTATTGAAGGGGGGTAGGCCCATCCGAAGAGCCGCTGAGGAAGAAGGCCAAGAAAGTTAGGCCAGAATCCCACGCTGCGCCTCAGGCATCCGAGAAGGTTCTTGAGGCTGATGAAAGCCCGGCATCTCCCAGACATCTGTTTCCAAGCCAGGCCCGAAAACCTCACTGGAAGCTGGAGTGGCAGAAACTTTTAGTACGTCCACCGAGGCTGTTCAGCCATTAGATCCTGATGGTGGAGGGAAACAATGTCTCAGTCAATCAGATGGCCTTGCTCCTTCACTTCCACCCAGGCAGACGTCTGTTCTAATTCTCTCCCCACCAGTTACTCCCTTAAAGAAAAAGCAAAAAGTTAAACACCCTGAAACCTAACCAGTTTCTAGATGGGAAGATTTTTCTCAGTCTTTTTATGGTTTTTCAGGCCTTACAGACACAACAGGCCCCTCCAGCCCCCTCACCTCGACCTACTTTACAGGTATCAGAGGAAGAGTACTTTTCTATAGATGAATCTGTTTTATACGAATCTCAGGTAGAGTCCCCAAAAGATTTCATCACCCCAGAGAAGGAGGACTCCATTACCCCTGAGTCTCCAGGGGAAGAAATCACCTTTGGGGACACAATCTCCCTCATGAGGGAGCATTTTAAATGGCAGGCATCTGAAGTATCTGACACCAAGAGAAGGTACTGTGACCTTTTACAAATGGAGCAACCTTCTCCTTTAGCAGTGGCCCCCTTGCTACCTGCCTTCCAAGATGCTTTCTTGGCTGCTTCTCAATCCCCTGACTCTCAACCACCAGGTTATAAATGACTGGACTGATTCTACAAGGTCCCTCAGGATACCCGATACCTCTTTAGGAACCCACCAGCAGACTCAGCAGTTATTGCGGTCTCTGCTGACAAATCTAGGCAACTACCTTCAACTGCTCTTTATCCCACAGACAAAGACAGTAAATTCATGGACAGACTAGGAAAGAAAGTTTATAACTCCTCTACTCTGGCTATAAGAGCTCTCAACTAGCAAACGCATATGGCTGGATATGTCCTGGATACCATTACCAAGGCCTCCACATTACTATCTGAGACTCCAGATTCTCCCACAAAAGCACAAATTAATACCCTCCTCTCCGCTGCATCCCAAGTAACTAGGCACTCAGTAAAGTGCAGTTATGATGCTGTGGAAGCCTCATCTAAGTCTGCTGCATCTGGATCAGTCTTGAGGCAATATTCTTGGGTGAGACTACAAGCCCTACCAGTGGATGTGCAAAACAATTGTTGGATGCACCCCTGGATAATAAGGCTCTGTTTGGGCAAGCCTCATCAGAACTCCTCAAATCCCTTCAAGAAAAGGGTAAGGAACATCAAAATCTTAAACACCAACTGGCGTCTCCTAAATCAAGATACCACAGGAATTATCCACAGAAACCTTCCTTTGTCAGAAGGCAATCCTCACACTCTGCTCCACAGTCTAAAAGACGTAGACAAACCAGGAAAAACTCTACTCCAAGATTTCCAACCCGTTCTTCCACTACCCCCTTTCGAGGCCAGTCTGACCACTCCAGACCACCTCATCTGTGACTACTCACTCTTGCACCAAAACACCCCACTTTCCCTCCGTCTCACCCTCCCTCCTGGCGGATAATCACATCAGAACAATGGGTACTCTCCATCATTCATTCGGGCTATTTCATGACGTGGTGGATGCTACCACCCTTTCGTGGTATCCCTCATCCACCTGCAAGCCAAACCCACCTTTTTCCTCCTATCATTCAACAACTTCTAGATCAAGGTACCATAGAACAGGTACTATACCATCAGAGAAACATAGGTTTTTACTCCAGAATGTTTCTGGTACCAAGGAAGGATGGCCCATGGAGGCCAATCCTAGACTTATCCTTTCTAAACCTCTTTCTCAAAGTTCCCAGTTTTAAAATGATTACCTTATCCCTGTTCTTACCACTCAATCCAACTCGGGCTTTCATGGTAGCCCTGGATTTGAAGGATGCCTACCTACACATCCCTATTCACCCAGATTACAGGAAATACCTCGGATTTGCAATAGGCTCTTGCCATTTGAATTCTCAGCCTTGCCCTTTGGACTCTCTACTGCTCCCAGAGTGTTCACAAACTGCCAGGCCCCCCATCATTGCTCACTGCAGGACTCAGGGTATTCAGATATACCCATACCTGGACGACCTGCTCATTCTTCATCAAGATCACCCAGTCCTCCTAGTTCATCTACAACAGGTAATCTCCACCCTATCTCAGTTAGGGTTCACCATAAACCACAAAAAGTCTAACCTGATCCCCTCTCAAGACCTGGTTTTCCTGGGATGCAGAATCAGAACAGACAAAATGAAAGCCTTCATTCCAGATCAGAGAATCCTAGACCTTTGTCTATACTTCCAAAAACATCTCTCCCACACTTCCTTGCCACCTTGAGAAATTTTAAGAATTGTAGACCACATGGCATCACTCATACCCATGTTGCCTCTGGCAAAACTCCACATACAAAAAAATCCAGTGGGTCCCGAAAAACTTATGGAGCCAACACTCCCAGCCCCTGGACACCCCCCTCCCCTTACTTCAATGTTTGAAGAAGGAACTCCAGTGGTGGATATCAGCTCTCCACCTCAACCAGGGGACCCACCTTCAGGTCCCTGCACCCCTCCAACAGGTCTCCACAGATGCTTCTGAACTTGGGGTGCAGGGCAGTGCTACTTACAAACCAAAAACAACTCTTGGTGCAAGGCACATGGTCCAACCCAAGACAAAAGGACCATATCAACATTAAAGAAATGAGGGCTTTACACTTGGCCCTACTAACTTTCAAATCAGCCCTTAGGCTAGGAACCCTGAAAATAATCACAGACAATATGACGGTCCTGTGGTACATAAACAAACAGGGGGAAAGTATTTCTGGGCATAATCCACAGGTGGGGTATTCCACAAACAGATCTTTTTGCCTCCGCCCAGAACAGATGCCCATATTCTGCTCAAGGAGTCCGCATCCACAAGTGTGGAAAGTGGCTGCCTTCTCACTTCTCTTGGGAGGGGATGTACCACTATGCTTCCCCCTACAACTTGATTCAGAAAATCCTTCTGAAAATACAGAGGGACAACCCAGAAATTGTACTGGTGACCCCCTTTTGCCAAGACAACATTGGTTTCCCCTCCTACACCTACTAGCCAAGGACAATCACCACAGGTTACCCCACTGAATAGACCTGCTCACACAGGACAGGGGATCCCTACTACAGCCTCAGGTGAACAATCTGAAATTAACCTTATGGGTGATAGAGTTTTGATCCCCTACAGACACCTATACTCAGAGGACGTACTCAGTGTTCTGCAGGAGGCCAGAAAACCTAGTACCAGGAGAAACTATGTATCCAAATGTAACAGATTCTCCTACTGGTGTTAACAGAAAAAACAGGACCTTCTGACTACCTCCATACCTGTGGTCCTTTCCTATCTGTGTGAGTTACTTCACTCAGGATGAACATACTTATCAGTCAAAGTGCATTTATCTGCCATCGCTGCTTGTCTGCCTATCTACCCTTCTCTGGCTTCCAGACTGGAGCTCAAATTTTTCCTCAAAGGGGTTCTTCACATCAGGCCTCTCAGGAAACCTATTCCTCCCCTTGGAACCTGAACCTGAACTTTGTACTAGAAAAACTTACATTTGCCACCCTTTGAACCAGCTCATTCAGTATCTCTGAAGCTATGCACACTGAAAACAATTTTACTAGTAGCCCTTACATCTGCCAGGAGGGTATCGGAGATACAAGCCCTCATGGTTACCTCTCCTTACCTTATTTCCCACAAGGACAGAGTTGCTCTCAGGACCAACCGTTCCTTCATTTCAAAGGTGGTTAATGAATTTTTACTAAACCAAACCATTAATCTACCGGTTTTCTACCCTCAACCAATTGCCTCAGAAAGGACTGTCCATTCTATTACTTAGACAAAACCAAACCTGTCAGAAATTCAGATCAACGTTTCATCTCCTTCCACCCGAGAGCTCTAGGGAAGGCAGTCTCCAAGCAAGTCATTTCTTCATGGATTTCTAAATCCATTGCCTTATGCTACTGTTACGATGGAAAATCCCTGCACGATCAAGTCAAACCTCAGTCCACCAGGGCAGCTGCTTCCTCAGCTGCCTTTTTCAAAGGAGTTGACTATGCTTCCATCCTGGAAGCAACTACTTGGACTTATGTCCACAAATTTACGAAACATTACAAACTGGACCTAGTCTCTAGAGCTAGGGCAGGGTTTGCCAGGTCTGTCCTCCAAGGGCTCATTGACCAGAGAATCCAATCCTACACCCAGAACCATACCTAAAAGCTCTGGTACTCTCCCGACTCTTATGAATACTGCAGCATGTAAATAGAAGGTCATAGAATAGTTGTGTAAGAACTTACCATAACCTTAGATGTCCTTCTCTTCCATGTTGCAGCATTCA